>NC_087067.1:27390984-27579019 GCF_963678635.1 Symsagittifera roscoffensis | reverse complement strand
TCAGCTGTTTGCCGGGTTGAGCAATTTTTGCAGCTGAAATTTTTTGCGTTATCTCCAACAGTCCGAAATTAGTCTCTGCAATGGCACCTTCAAAACGGCACTTCGGCCATATTAGCAAATTTCCACTTTTTTGTTTGCTTCGGCGAAACAAAAATTCTGCTTTGTTGGCCTTACTTGACGGAAACTCTCAAATACATTACAACTACGTACAACTGACTCTGCGCGAGTTCAGTATTGTTCCATCAAAAACAGGCGGAGGGATTAAGTTGGTTGTTGATGGCTACAGGTTTAAGACGAACAATAAAATCGAAAACAGATATTGACATATTAATATGCGCGAGTTCAGCATTGTTCCATCAAAAACAGGCGGAGGGTTAACTTGGTTGTTGATGGCTACAGGTTTAAGACGAACAATAAAACCGAAAACAAACAGTATTATGTTTTTGTGGAACAAATATGTACAGCCAACAATGATCATATCAGATTTTGAAACAGGGTTTATGATCAATTAACAAAGAATGTACTTTCATTACACCCTTAGCAATTTACAGAAGAATTCAATTGGCTGGTCATTCTACGGCTTACAAGAAAATGCCGCATTTCCATAAAGTTTCGAGAAAAAATTTTAGTCTAGGTTTTTTTTGCCCGAAAATGTTGTCCGATCTGCGTTATAGCCTTGTAACATATCGATTAGTGCCTCAAAAGAATCTAGAGAAGTGATATTCCCCTAACACAGCAAGTGAAATGGCGATACTTATACGTCAAAATCAACCGTTTGAAAACTTTGCTCGAAAACTCTCTCAGTGACATGAAAACGTATTGAGATAAAATAGGAACTGTCTGTCGAAATTTGTGAGAAAAGACATGATTTTTATGATTTTTTAATGTAAAATAATTTTGATTTTGGTAATAATTGTGTTTCAATTTTTTATGTTATTCGATACAGTTTAAAGTTTTTAAATTCTTATGCTAGTCGATACGATTTTCAATTTTGAATTTTTCTGCTAGTCGAGCTTTATGCTAGTCGATACGCTTTCCAATGCAAACACTTTTTAGAAACCTAATACTTACAAAATCAAAACAAATTGAGTGGTCACAGAACCAACAGATCTACAACTTTCAAGAGAGGGCGGATATACAAAAAAATCGAAAGTGTTGTCGACCATTTTCTTAGGTCGACCAAAAACATTAGCAAAAAAAACAAGAAAAGCAAAAAATTTTATGTCGACGGCAAATTTTACAAACTGAGTCAAAAGGTTGTTGGGCACTTTATTGAAGGTTTGACGAAAAAAAAATCTTCAATTATAAAAGGCAAAATTTGGTTGCAAGTGAATTTAATCGGTATTATTTGCTTGGTAGATTCGCGAAACATTCCATATCCGCGTCCAGACAATTCGGCCAAAGACAATTCAGCCGGTTTGAAATTCAGACAATTCAGCCAATAATAGTGACCGCCGCAGTCGCGCCAACGTGTTGCGAGCTTGCCTACAGAGGGTAGGACTCTATACGAAATTTAGAGCCGGTTATCGCCGCGAAGTGGCCACGCGCGCGTAGCGCGCCCATCGGCGACCTTAAACCGAGAAATAGCTCCAAATCAGATTTTTTGTTTCGAATCTAGTGTTTTGTAAAAACCGGCTAAGGCATGGCCGTTTGGTTGTCGCGAATTACTAATTCAATTCATTGCAAATTGGTCTCACAATTATAATGGAAAATTGTTCTGCAATCAGTTGTCGCTTTTTCAATGTTACGAATGGTCGAGCTCCTGAAACAAAACGGAGGGCCCCCCCTCGTCAATCCACATCTGAGAATTGGTTAAATGATGACTTCTAAACTATGTTGGACAAGTAGCTGCAAGCTATACCATTGAAAACAAGAAAACAAACATTGTGTTTAGTACCTGCTGATTCATCAATGATTTTCATCAGATTCCAAAATGAAATATCTGAAATTACTCAACGTAGTCATACCCATTTAACTTGAACTTTCCAGAACAACTTTAGGTCAATTTTTGGTTTAAATGATTTTGCAGAAATATTTAGTGCATATAATTGAAGGTCCAATATTTGTTTGTTATTCTTTCATTCTGAAACATCCCTAACACCTGTGATTTAATCGCCTTGTTAAGAAAGTCGTTAGCGCGTTTTGTACCCTCAATCGAAATATTGTTAGTGGTTTAAGCACCATTTTGAATATTTTCATATAATTAGCAGCAATCAGGATACCAAAACTGATATAAGATAGATTTAATAAAAAAAAAATTTGAACCAATTTCACACTTTTTAGTATAATTTTCTAAAACAAGCATAAATTATCTTGGCAGTTTTGATTTTTGTCTAAATTTTGCCTCAATGTTAATTTTGATCACGGTTTTATTATTTTTGAAAAACAAGAACAAAATTACAAAAAACTTCAAACTGTTAACTTACCAGCGTTGCTTCTCGCGCCTCTTGACGAAGACATTTGAGAGTCGTTTCTCGTCGTTCTCTGTTGTCCGCCGCCCGAAGAGCTAGTCGTTGTGTTTTGGAATCGGCTGGCGGTATCGCCGGATCTTCCGCCGGTCGAGCGACCTCCGCCGGACTCCCGGTCGGAAGTTCTTTCTTGAGTTTGCTGCTGGCTTTGACCGGATCTCTGGTTTGAGTTATATTGAGAATTGGAATTGGTTTGCTCTGTAAATGTTTGATCTGTAGACTGACTAGATCCCATTGAACAGATTGCGAGCCATTTCAGACATTTTCTTAGTCCGGCTTATACGTGGTGTACTTGATATCATCTTCAGACTTTACTGTAACTAAGTTCAAAACGTAGATAAAAATTCTAATTTAAAAAAAGTAGATTAACAAACGTCATGAAAATCCGTTTTTTAACAATTATATGTCATCAAGGTATTAAAATATTCATTCTAATACCGGAGTTCCTTTTGTTTATTGATCAGCTCTAGTACAAAAACGTAAGTCGTTGCTAAAACATGTGAATAATTTTGAGTTTTAAACATCGCTGATTTTAAAAATAAAGTATATGAGCAAATGTTTTCTTGAAGAGGCCGTTGGTCTTTTTTCATTTTGAATGCAATCAAAAACTAAATTTTTTGTTTGCCAGTCGTACACGTGCGTGCAGTACCATTTTATTATAGATGAAACTAACGTGAGATCTTTGTTCACTGCCAAACTAAATATATCAAAGGCATATGAAAACTCGTTCATATTAATCAAAAGAAGTGGATTGCCGGTGATTTTTATCACCTTAAAAACAGTGAACAAAACGCATGGATTCGCTTTCTAACAGAAACGTTTTCAACTTTTTGTCACAACTAATCACGAATAATGGGAATAAGTAAGGACAAGGTCTAGAAATTAAAAGTTTTCCGCAAAGTACGCTTGTATGAGTGATCACTTTTGATTAAATTGAAGGAAAACCATTTATCTTTAAGGAAAGGACCTACATACGAGCAGTTCAGCTTTTAACGAAAATTAGCTGATGTGCCCTCGGTTATAAATTACACGTGCTTTTGGTTGTTATTAGCCGTAGCCGTGCGTGGATTATGGTAAAAATCCGGTTCATGAGCAAAAAATTGTTAGTCATTGTAACAACCCTGATTGAGGTCGCGGTTTTATTTTCAGACCGTGTGGACCAGAAAGTACTATGTTCAGACCGTGTGGACTGAGTGAATCCGTGTTCAGAAGTGAGGGCAGAAGAAATCCGGATTCAGACTATGTGGACCGAATGAATCCGGGTTCAGCCCGTGTAGACCAACGAAATCCGAATTTAAACCGTGTGGGGTACAGAAATCCGGATTCAGACCGTGTGGAAGAAAAGAATTTGGTTTAGGACCGTGTGGACCAAATGAATCCTAGATCAGACCGTGTGGATCGAAAGAATCCGGATTCAGACTGTAAGAACCGGAAAACTCTGATTTGTGGTTTTGGACCTTGTGAACCAAAAGATTTCAGCACCAGATCGTTTGGACCATTTAATTCGGTTTAAGGACAAGGGGTCTAGCAAAAAGTGTGAGTAGCGGCAGAAACCGAGATTGAAATAATTGCGGGGAGGTCAGTACCCGGATTAAAAATTATGAACCAACAAAAATCTCGGTTTAGACTGTAGAATCCTGGCTGTAGATTCCAGGAATATCTGTATTGTTTGTTCGTAAGTTTTTGTTTTATGTTCGACTTTATGTTTCGACCTACTCACACGGTCTGAACTGAGATTTTGAATTTCGAAACATAAAGTCGAACATAAAACAAAAACTTACGAACAAACAATACAGATATTCCTGGAATCTACAGCCAGGATTCTACAGTCTAAACCGAGATTTTTGTTGGTTCATAATTTTTAATCCGGGTACTGACCTCCCCGCAATTATTCGACCTACTCACTCGGTCGAAATTTAAACCGAAACCTCAACCCGAGAACTTATGTTTAGACCTTGCACACGTATGTTAAGACTTTGTAGAATTCGGCTTGAGTGGCGACTATGAATTTTTGGTCCCCACGCGGATCGATTCAGATTTATTTAGTCTGAACATAAAATCACGACCTCGACCCGTGAAGCCATGTACTTTCTTGCTATTAACTACGAGCAATTCCATAGGGCGATCTAATAACAGGCACTAAAAGCAGCCACTAAAAACCAAAACCTAGAAGGGACAACAGTAAATTGACAAAACGTGTTCCGGAAAATTGAATCAAAATTTTTCAACATAAACTGCGGTGAGCAGGTATGAAAAATATAAACTATAAAAAAAGTTTCTACGCGATCTTTGAAATAATGTGACTTACAAAGTTTTGTATTTTGTGTCTAGATGGTGACACCTGAATATGAAAAACTACAAACATTTGAACAAAAGATTTTTCAAAAACGAAATCTCAAAAACAAACAACAATCAATAAATCATATTCACACAGAAATGCAAGCTAGCCAAAAGAAAGTGAAATTTTTGACATCAAGAAGAATTTTTTTAATCAGAATGATCTCATCTACTAAAATTTCTGTTTTGAATGAGGTTCAATTTGAAAAAAGCAGCATGTTCAACGGCACAACCGCGTGCTTGAAACAAGTATTCAAGCACATTAATTGAGCCGCAACTCAGCCGACAACACTTCTCAGCCGACAACAGCCGACAACGTTGCGTCGAAAACAATAGAAAAATTCCCCTCTGGAATCACAAAATAATGAACAAGCTCTAATTGAGATTAATAATCATAAAAGAATATGCCAAACCTATTTAAGCCAAATAAAGATTTTAGTTTAAAAATGAAACAAAAAAGTATACAAATTAAGGTATAAAAGACCAATTAGTCAAAACGCTTTCAGTTACCATCAAATCTCTTACAGCACAAAAAGCTTTAACATAGCAAGAAAGACTTGAAAGCTGCTGGAAAAGATTGGAAAATAAGCCGAAAACTATAAACAGACAACCGTTAGGCCGACATTTTGATGCTGAACGTTTTCAGTTTTAAAAATCTTTATCCGCTAACTAATTTCAGTAAACAGTAGTTAATTCCAGCACTGAGCTTGTCAGCTGCAGAACTGAATGCTGCTTGAATGACTCAGTGATTTTGATTAACTGGTAAGGAATTCGAAAAAGTCTGCTTTCTAGTTTTTTAACGCTTGCTAGTCGCAAGTGTAACATATTTTTTTTCCACATCATTGATAGCTAGCAAAAAAATTAGATTTTTAGCTCTCTTCGCATGCACAAAAGCATTGTTTCTAGCACAGTTATTTAGCTGAAGCATTTGAAAATGTACGTAGGCTTCGCTGAACGGCACCAAGTTACGGGTTCAAGAAAAATATAAAAATTTAGACTCTGCTGAAACTAATCTGAAAAAAAAAACCTGTTTAATCATTGGTAAAATACGAGTGAAAAAAAATGGTACGGTAGACAATCAAACTTGATTTTAAAAATCATTAACAAGCAAAAAAAGACATGTTTTTTGGCGAATTGTAATCTTTTTGTTTCTTCGGCCATAATCGGTTTTGAACGAAAGCTCGTAAATAAATAAATTTGATAGTAGGAGTAGAATACGCATAATTTACAACGACATTTATCACAAAGTTAATCGGAAAACAAAAAATTAAACAATTTAAATTTTTTCGTTTTTGTTTGATTTTTCTACAGAAACTTTGTAAACAAGGCAGCGCTAGAAAAAGCTTCAGCAACTAAAATTTCTGCAGTAAAAAAGAGTCTCATTTACGTTTTGAAGCTTTCTCGCTTGCTTTATTTGCTCGAAATTAGACTAAAAATCAAAAGTTTTCAACCAGTTTTTCTATATTGCCAAAAATGTTTAACAATTTTTGAAAGAGTTCGAATCATGAATGCAAAGGCTTCAATATGGTATATGTCATTCGTCTCCTTCGACGCTTTTTTGTGGCACCTGTGATGCGCGTAAAAAAAATTTAAAAAGAAAGAAAAGCTGAAACACATCCGAATACCAAGTTCCTCCAAATTTTCAGTGGTCAGAACAGCAAACATAAGCAGAAAATAAATAGATTCATAGCAGGCTGAAAAATTAAATTGCAGAAAAACAGCTAATATTCAGAAAAAAGTTCTGATATTTATAAACTCTGATAGTCAGAGAAGAAATAAAAACAGCTCCCAACATTTTTGCGTCCTATCAGTCCAAGTTCTTTGTTTTCAACCAACTGCCATTTTAACACAAATTTGCAACTGCATGAAGACAACTAAAATTAAGGAAATTTAATTGTTGAAGAGCTCAGGTGATCTTTATTAATTTTTTTAAATGGCGCTATTTTTATGCATGAACGGAAAATTTGCAGACTAATTAAAAAAATTGGTTGAAAATGTAGCAATTGAAGTTTCAGATCACGGATTCAAAGTCTAGTTAACAAGTTAGCCCATAAAAGATTTGATGATACCAATTGTTTACTTTTTAGGTCTCAATTTATAAAAAAAACGATGCTTGTTTTTCAAAACTGATAAGTTGGACGCTAACGCGAATATGTTTCGTCTACAAACTGAAAATTAAATATACCCAGCAGAAAAATTTCAAATATTATTAAAACTTACAAGAAGAACTAGAAAACCTGTTTTTTTTCTTAATTAATTCCATTTCTGTTAGAGAAAAAAAGATAGACGTAATAATCAGTGTAGATGAATGTAGAAAACAACTAAAATGAGTCCGAAATCAGTTTGACTAACCTACCATCAAAAAGACTTTAAACACTTACAAAACAAACCCAGGCCCTTTTAATAGCAAAAAAATATTTTGTTGACAAGTTTATAAATTGATTCCACACTCGATCATCTATGCGAGTTTTTCAGAAACTATGCTTGTTTTTCAAAACTGATAAGTTGGACGCTAGCGCGAATAAGTTTCGTCTACAAACTGAAATGACGAATCCTTAAACAATAATTTTAGATAGTAATAATTTTGAATATACACAGCAGAAAAATTTCAAATATTATTAAAATTTAAAAGAAGAACTAGAAAACCTGTTTTTTTCTTAATAAATTCCATTTCTGTTAGAGAAAAAAATATAGACATAATAATCAGTGTAGATAAATGTAGAAAACAACTGAAATGAGTCCGAAATCAGTTTGACTAACCTACCATCAAAAAGACTTTAAACACTTACAAAAAAACCCAGGCCCTTTGAATAGCAAGAAAATATTTTGTTGACTAGTTTATAAATTGATTCCACACTTGATCATCTATGCAAGTTTTTCAGAAACTTAGAAAATTGGAACGAAAACACCATAGCTATTCCCCGTACTTCGAGCCTAAAATAATATTAGTAATGCTTGCGAAAAAAATTGTTAAAATAAAAAAAAAACTGCTTCTAACTTTTTCTCCAAAATACGGCGTTAGTTCTATCCACATAGTTCAATCGAAAACCCAGATACGAAATTCAAAAATGCGTAGTTTTTTTAGCGAAGTGTAGCGTTACAATAGAGTTAAGCTGTCATTGTGATTAAAGTAGTTCATAGTCCATTGTAGTTCTATTCTTTTAATTCCAACTGCATTCAATCTATGTCTGGCGCTAACTGGTATTTATCCTTCGGAGCTGTCTGTCACCTTTGATTGACCTCTATTTTATTGTCTGTCACCGACTATCTTTAAGATTAGCAGTTTACATCTTTCGTTCTGAAATTTTTACTATCGCAATATTTTTCTTAAAATGGTGCAGTCAGTAGGTCCAAGTGGGGGAAAGAACCCACTGGTAATTACGTCGTTCTAGCATCTTAAGTTCTCGAAGCCACCAATGCTATGGGAGGTTTGGTTTAATCGATTTCAATGGTAATGGTGGCAGATAATTCAACGGGAAGCAGACACAAATATCGAACTTGTACCTGTGCCTGGGGGAGGAAGGACAAGATGAATTCCACAGGCGAAAACCACATGTGGTTTTGACTTCGACCGGTTATTCTAAGGTCATTGATCAAGAAAGAACGCATATTGGGGAAACAGCATATTGGGGAATCGTTGGAGCAGTTGCATTTGGTTCTAATTGGATTGGCGGCACGATGCCATTTTGTAGCATTGGAGAGGGGATCCTATGAGACGTATTCATTGTGATCATTATTAACAGAGAGGCCCAAAACGAATTATGCGGATCGACAAAAACACCAGTGAAGGTGTACCGTATAGCGCTATTTTACGAGCAAGGAGACAAATAAGCGAAAACGTCATTTCAAAATCCGGGGAAGGACACCGAGCAGCACTACCGGTAGAGGATCGCTACAGATCAAAACGCAACCGATTGGGGCAATTCGGGGCAAATAAGCGAACAATAGATAACGCGGACTTGGACCGTTTCAAGGAAAATCGGAATTTCGAGGGGGAGTGCAACAAGAAAATTGAAGGTGCTATAATTGCGACCAGCCCAATTTTACCCCAGAGCACTTGAAAAGATGCCCTGCAAGAAGCGCGATCTGCAACTTCTGCCGAAAGACAGGTCATTACGAGAAAACGTGTAGGGAAACGTAGCAACCGAGTACGGCCGGTAGTGGCGCTAGTAAAAGGCCAAGAGGATCTGGACATGAACGAATCCGGAGACACGGAGGATATCCATTCGAAACACGAAAGTTCAGTCGGATGGGTCAACATACCGGAGGAGAGACACCGATCGTGGGATTCAGACAGTTCGGGTGACTATGTTGTCATGGCCATTCATTCAAGAAGTGAAACCGCAATAAAGCTACCGATAATGATAAATGGCAAACAGACGAGCGTTTAGATAGACAGCGGATTGCCGATCTCAGTATTTACCATCGTAGAATTAAGGAGAAAGCTGGGCAACGCAAGAGTGATACTCAACGATCTAAAGCCAGAGGATAACGAATTCAAGGATTATGGGAACAATTCACTACACCTACTAGGACAGCCCTCTTGAAAACGAACGGATGGGCTGTCGAAGCAAAGATCAAGGTGATAGAAGGCAGAAGATCATCTATTGTAGGAAGGGACTTGATGTCTAGCCTTGGGTTGCAGCTGATCCAAAAGATAGCGGGGGAGAACGTGATGTCTACTCAGGGAGAACAAGATGGCGCAGAGACGTCCAAAGTAGAGGCGCCACTAGAGCAATGGCATCTCTACTTCTGTAAGCAATTTCACAATATTTTTCGCCGAGTCGGCGAAATTAGAAACTACAAAGTACCAGTAGAATTTTTCGAAAAATTAAGTCTACTTCAACAAATTAGGTTGCAATCAAAAGAAGGATCCCAATGAAAAGAAGGGTCCCAATAAAACTGCAATAGAAAATCGATAAAGAAATTAATAAATTTTGGAAACAAGGACACATTGAAAAACTCCAAAAGTGCTCTGAGAAACATTTTGTATCCCCAATCGCAAATACGGTGAAGAAAGACGGGTCAGTAAAACTAGCGTTTGATTCCAGGGAACTAAAAAAACAAGTCCATAAAAAATTTCAAATGCCAAACATCGAAGAATTCATGAACACGGTAGGGCCATAGGTATAAGTTAGACTATAAGTGAACGATAAACGTGGGATGTAAAATTTTCTTCAATTGACCTCACATACGCATAAGGACAGCTACCGCTTAATCCGCAAACGAGCGTACAATGTAATTTTTTATTGGTGGGGGACAATCAAGAGGAACGTACTGTTTCAAAACGGGGTTTTACGGCTTAACATCGATGCCTGCGGAATTTTAAAGAGTGATGGACGCACTCCTATCCGAGTTTCCACAGGGTTTTATAGATGACACGCTGATTGTCACGAAAGCTAGTGAAAGCGAGCAAAAATCAGCTGTTCTTGCGGAAAGATCTTGCGGAAACTAGACAAGGAGAACTTGTCATTAAAATTTAACAAAAGCAGATTTGCCCAACACCAAAGTAAACGGTTGGGGTGTAGAAATCGCATCCACCGGCGTAACCCCGCTTATCCGGAAAGGAAAACAGACCCAATGGAGTCACTAAAGCCCCCTCGAACCGTATCACAGCTCAAGTCATTTATGGGTTCGACTCATATTGTGCACAAGTACCTCTCAGCGCTCGCGGAATTGTCAGCCCCATTACGCCCCTTGTTAAATAAAAAAAAAAACGAATATATTTGGACACCGGAGTGTCAAACAGCGTTCGATAACTTAAAGAAGAAAGTAATCAACATAATCGAATTACTGCCTTTCGACATACACTGAGATGCAAGGATAGTCTGCGACGCGAGGCACAACGGACTGGGGGCTGTTTTTGAGAAATCTGACTCCAACGGATGCAAGCCAATATCTTTCGCATCTCGTTACCTAAAAGACGCTGAGAAGAAGTTCTTGACGAATGAACTGGAGATTCTAGCGGTCGTATGGGGCCCGATTTTTTCCATAATTACGTTTTGAGAAGAAAATCTTCGATTGTTACAGATCATAAAGCCTTAGTCTCATTACTAAGCGAGAACAAAAAAAATGTACAGTCCAATAACACGGTGGTTGGATCGTTTTTTATTTTTTGATTTTTAAGAAGAACGTAAGCCCGGAGCGAAGATCGGTCTCGCAGACTATTTGTCAGGACTTCCAAGCTCGGAAGCTAAATCTGTCAGCACATATGATAGTATCGAATCATACGGTGGCGAAAATCGGTTCAATTTGAGGCGCCCTCAGTTTTCAAGAATTAAGTAACTTTAAATTAAATTTTGAGTCGTCACAGGCCATTAAAAAGCGAGTATGTAAAATATCGAATAGAGAACGATCGATTGAGAACGGAATTATATGCGACGGAAAATGGACGAATCACATTCCAGCAGTTTGCATATCCTGAAAATCAACTGATATATATGCAAATTCAGTTGGGGCAGCTTTTGATTTAAATTTTGGTTACACTGAAATCTCGCCGAAAAACACTTAAATTTCAAAAATTGAAATGAAGCAAAAAATTGAAAAATTTCTAGAACGGCATCCAAGCTCAAGTAGTCGCGACGGAATTGAAAAAATAACCAGAACGCAAAAGCATTTACCACAGAAGTCAGGAGCACTAAAAGCAACATAATTATATCAATTCCATCGGTTTATCCAGGTGAAAGTTATCCTCCGGTCAATCCTGAAAATTTTCTAATCTCAATAATTCCTAGGAACTATGAATTGTAAATAAACAAAGTGATCCTGCCGAACTGTTCAATACTAGATTGATCGAATCTCAGTATCCCGTAGACCCTCAGTTCAAAGCCATTATCGAAGTGGTAAGATCCAGAATTTCATACGAAGATTACAACAATAAGCAACTATTACGCTCAAGGCACACAGTCCATGTCAGAGACGGAGGCCTTTGGATGGACGACAAAAAAGTAATGCCAAACTCCTTGCACGCGGTGGTGAACAACAGACTACACTACTACCATCATGGGAAATCCAATATGTACGAAGCGGCCACGGACATTTGGTGCCCGTACATATATCGCAGCCCAGCCTCAATAGCGAAAAATTGCCGAGAATGCTCAATAGCCGGTAAAAATTTAAAACGCACGTGCCTAAAAGGGGATGTAGTTAAATACCTGAACTAAAAGAACCAAATGAATCATTGCAATTACCTTTCTGGAAACCAATGACAATTACAGCACTTACACGAATCGAAAACGTATATCCTTGAGGCGGTCGACCGCTTCTCAAGAAGTCCATTGGCTCAAACAGATAGGAAAAATTCAAAAATTTTTAAGAACATACACACCACGCATGGCATTGTGCGACAAATTCGTGTGAACCATGGGACAAATTTCATGTCCGATGACGTTAAAAAATTTTGTCCTCAGGAAGGTTTTGAATGAATCGTATCGCCGGTAAACGATCATCGAGCAACGGGGCGCGTTGAACGAACCATCAGCAGCCCCGAGAACTCAGTACTCATGTATGCGCGAGAAGAGAACTCGGAACCCTTTGTGAAGATGCTCGAAAGGGCCCTCGGCGCTCTAAGATTTTCCCAAAACGCCACGCTTAAACTAAGGCTATTCGAAGCCCACCATGGTCGGGAAGATAAAACGGTTCTCGAGAACTTGACAAAGAAAGCCGTCTCTAAAAAACTTAAACTGGGATAAAATAATACACTCAAAATCTACTTGTTTAGATGCCCGAGACCCAGATGCCCAAATTGTTCCGCAACCGGCAGAGACGAACTGGGGAGTCCGGTCTGATACCATTTACAACGTGAAGAACCGACGGCACCCATAGCAGTTATCAGACGATCAGACAAAAAATCAGAGGGTGGATCCGGAAGTTAGCAGGAGCGCGGCACAAGCGGCGTCAACAGCGGCACCGACACTGATTATGCAGCGGACGGGAGATGAAAACCACTAACATCTAAATTAATGAAAGAATCTGAACATATTACTAAAATGAGTACTGGTGCTGTTCATAAAAAATTGGGAGTGGCGTTGCGAAAGATCACAACCCCTAAGGAACGAGCACCCGGAGCACTTAGAGCTCCACCGACACCACAGGAGGTGAAACATAAAACGATGAATGTGAAGCCATGAAGTTCGAAAGTAAACAACCGATCACCACAATAACGAAGCGCAGCCGAAAAACCGAAGGGGCTTCTTTCAATTCCGAGGACGACGATAACTTGCCAGTTCGGATGCTCGTACGAACAACGACAACGGCGCCGGGAACGAGCTTACCGGAGGATGAACGGCCAACCACCGTAAAACAGGTGGAAGAGAACCGAACAACGGCCGAACCGGGGGAACGAGCCACAACCAGCGTGAAAAAAGAAAACGCGACAAAGATACGGCCGAGCGATTAGGAGACGGCAACGGCATACACGATTGCACGAAAGACGGATGCGGCCGAAAACCAAAAAGACAGAGTCGAAACGGAACAGGGGAACTCGTGGCATTGGGGGAACCTGGAATTCCACAGGCAAACACGAAGAAACAAAGTCGCAAGACAGCGGCTGGTATCGTACTAGAGCCAAGAATCGGCAAGCTCACAGGACGAAACAACTTCAAGAGGTTCCGGAAGAAAGCGTACGGCGGTCAACAAAATGGGGGCTGTCATGATAGATCATATCCAGAAATCAGAGGGCGAAGAAAACTAAACGGAGGAGTAAAACTTAAATCTTTCAATGTAGTCCAGGGAGAGGTCAGACCGTAGAGCGGTCGAAATACTTCAGTCATATTTAGTTAATAACAAAACCGAAAAGTTTAGCTGAAAGTTTTTGTCACAAACCTAAATTTCATTGAGTACTCCAAATTCTCACTTTCTTCACTCTTCCGCAGGAAGGAAAATGTCATAGTTATTAAATTAGTTCACAGTCCGTTTTAGTTATATTCTCTTTATTCCAACTGCATTCAATCTAACTGTCTGGCGTTAACTGGTATTTAACCTTCGGAGTTGTCTGTCACCTTTGGTTGACCTCTATTTCGTTGTTTCGGACTAACTTTATGATTTGCAGTTTGTATCTCTCGGTTTTAAATTTACATCCTCGAAATCCTTTTCTTGACACAACTTCGAAGTACCAGCCGTTTTCAACATTTCGGAAAAAGCATTTTACACTGAGAAATGTAAAAGCAACTACAAGGCATGGCATCTCAACGCACTTTGCAAAACATAATTTTTGTGTAGTTCGATAAAGAACAAAAAGAAATGAAAGTTTTCAAATTTCAGATCAAAACCTGACGTTATACGATCTATTACTTCATAATTTTCACACCAAGTAGGTCTTAAGCATATTGTATTATAGTGTAAGATTCAAACAGTAGAAGGCGCCTTGTGTTCGTAGATGTGTTTCAATTAGCGTGGTTCTGATCCTAGTTGCTTATGAGCGCCGACGAAGTAGGTAGCAATGTCAGAGATTAAAAGCTTATAAACACCTCTTTAGCAAGGAAGCGTCTGATTGCCCTTATGCAGTAGTTCATAGTGAGATTCTCTGCCGACTTCAGGTGCAACACGCGATAAGGGAGGCATGTGAGGAAGCAAACAGTGAAGTGCTTTTTTCTGCTTTTTTTTGCAATATAGGTTTACCCTAAAAAATCAATCCCGGCGTTTTTGAACGGGAAGGCAGCATCAGAAGAGGATAAGAGTAGAGAGGTAGTTGGATACATGTGAAGACGCCAGTATAGCTTTTTTCAGTTGTATCTTTTGTTGCAATGAAGATTAGCCTAGATAATCAATACCTGTACTTTTGCATCATCAAAAGTACAGGTATTGACAGATTGTGGAAACCCTTGGAACCCTCTGTCTTGGAACCTAAAAGTATGCTTCATCTGTCCAACTTTTTTTGCCCAATGTTGACAAAGTACTCAGTGCCGTGATGCACACAACGTGAGTTGCAAAGTCGTCTTCGCGTACAAAAGATACCGTCATCGAGAAAAAGGGAGTACTTTAGGGGTCTGTTATTTTGTCAACATGCTTTTTGGTTCGTGGCTAATTGAAGGTACTAAAAAAAATTATTCACTGGGATTTTGAAGGAGGAGAAGCTCGGCTTTTTCCAGGTCGTCCAGAGTAGCTGAAATTTCATGTTTTTACCTTATCGGTAAAAACTGTAAAATGGCGAGCGATTTCCCAAACTAACCGAAATCAGTCTGAAAAACGAAAGAATCGATTAATTGAGTAAATATGTGGGGACTAACTGCCGTAGCGTTTTTTGGCTCCAACATCTCGTTAATCCCTCAAATAGCCTCCTTGATGAGTAAAAATTCTGGTTGCGAGTATGCAGTTCGGAGGTAGATACAGAGAGGCATTGCATCTTGCAACGCATCGCAGATCTCACGAACCTGTACGTCACTAGGTGACAGTTGTGATCCAAGTATGCGTGGCAGCCTTACAGGGGGGCCTGATTTGCATTGATTGACTTATTTGTCGATTACCGAAACGAAATCACTGGGCGCGGCTTTGTCCCAGGAAAAACCAGACTTTCACACATTTTGTAGAAGTATTTTAAATTTTATGACAAACAGGGATAGGATGCATAGTTGGTCAAAAACCTTTGCTAATTTTGAAAGGACTGTTCGGAGTGTAGACGTTGTAGTTTTTATTACCTTAGTTTTTGTTTGTCCAAAAACCGTATCGTCATTTGTGTCCCAATTGATGCCTAGGGCCTGACGCATTGTAGCAGTAGTAGAATTTCTACATCCGTTAATGGAGTCGATGACGTCATCAGCGTTAGATACGCACTTAGTTAGATTGAAGACCCTGTCTTAGCCAGTCTCTAGCCTTGTTTGTTCTGTCAAAAGAAAGACCAAAAACGCTTATGTATTAGCTCTTAAGCAGCAGTTGAGCAAAATTGGGCTTGGTTATGCAATAATCGGCAGCTGTCTGATTAAACACAAAGCTGGCATTGGATATTGAGCATTTTGCTTCTAAGAAAAGTTGCGTGTATTGATATTGCTTCATACCAATTTCAGTAGGCAAAAAAAGCGAAGCGCGATTTGATCTGCCGCTTTTTAATAGCTATATGCATATATATGCTTTCAATATTCGGCGATATGGCCACAGATTTTTCCCAGAACCGTAACAGAAGGGTAAACATTTTTTTCACTAGGTGTGGTCCTGATTCCAGGAAACGCTTTAACGAGATGCATTAGTACTTCGAGGCAGCGTACGCCTCTATGTGTACCGTGGTTGACTCGTTCGAGTTTATAACCGGGTGGCTCGGTAGGTTCCAAATTAATTAAGACTGTAAAAAATAGACATTAACAGACTACCAAAAATGTCTTGCTAATGACCTGGAAAAGAACGTCAAGTCTGTCAATGTTCATTTTTTACAGTCGTAATTATTTGGAACCTACCGAGCCACCCGGTTATAAACTGGAACGAGCCAACCACGGTACACATAGAGGCGAACGAAGTTCAATTTCGTTTTCTAGAGTAGATTTGCTTTGTAGCGATCTCTCTCGAGTCAATCCTTTATTCCATAAAGCTTACTTGTTTTTTGCTCTTTTTGTTCCGAACATTGAAAATGGAGAGATTCTTTGTTTTCGGGTGTATTTTGTTTTTGTTTTGTTATCCACGCAAATTAGAAGTATCAAAAATAATCATCACACTGGGTTGGTTGATATATCATGATCGAGCCCTTTCAGTCGTGATTTGAACGACTTTACAAAAATTTAAAATTTTCTTTTTGCCAGTATAAAGAAAAAACTGGTTTGAAATTTCTGATTTTTGGTCTACTTTTGAGCTAAAAAGGTGTCCGTTTATGCTTACAATAGCTTTTTTAGGCTTAATTTAAGCCCTAAAAACTTTGTTCTTCTCATGTAATGGTAGATTTTGGATTTTATAGCGCCATTTTGGGAATCAAAAACTTGAAAAATCAAAACTTTCATGCAAAAAAAATTGAAAAATGTTCGAATATTTTCAAAAAATTTTAGGGTTTTTTTCTTTTTCTAATCACTTCTCGTTAAAACTAATTTTTTTTGTAATTGACCTGTTTTACTATGATTACCAATTTTGCCTAACTTCTATTTTGTCGTTTAGAAATTTTCTATCACAACTTGCAGAAAAAAAGCATCAATTTGAAAAAATTTTCGTTTACAATAGCTTTTCTAGGTTTAATAGCGTTTATGCTTACAATAGCTTTTTTAGGCTTAATTTAAGCCCTAAAAACTTTGTTCTTCTCATGTAATGGTAGATTTTGGATTTTATAGCGCCATTTGGGAATCAAAAACTTTAAAAATCAAAACTTTCATGCAAAAAAAATTGAAAAATGTTCGAATATTTTCAAAAAATTTTAGGTTTTTTTTCTTTTTCTTATCACTTCTCGTGAAAACTATTTTTTTTTGTAATTGACCTGTTTTACTATGATTACCAATTTTGCCTAATTTCTATTTTGTCGTTCAGAAATTTTCTATCACAACTTGCAGAAAAAAAGCATCAATTTGAAAAAATTTTCGTTTACAATAGCTTTTCTAGGTTTAATAGCGTTTATGCTTACAATAGCTTTTTTAGGCTTAATTTAAGCCTTAAAACTTTTGTTTTTCTCATGTAATGGTAGATTTTGGATTTTATAGCGCCATTTTGGGAATCAAAAACTTGAAAAATCAAAACTTTCAAGCAAAAAAAATTGAAAAAGTTCGAATATTTTCAAAAAATTTTAGGTTTTTTTTCTTTTTCTTATCACTTCTCGTGAAAACTATTTTTTTTTGTAATTGACCTGTTTTACTATGATTACCAATTTTGCCTAATTTCTATTTTGTCGTTCAGAAATTTTCTATCACAACTTGCAGAAAAAAAGCATCAATTTGAAAAAATTTTCGTTTACAATAGCTTTTCTAGGTTTAATAGCGTTTATGCTTACAATAGCTTTTTTAGGCTTAATTTAAGCCTTAAAACTTTTGTTTTTCTCATGTAATGGTAGATTTTGGATTTTATAGCGCCATTTTGGGAATCAAAAACTTGAAAAATCAAAACTTTCAAGCAAAAAAAATTGAAAAAGTTCGAATATTTTCAAAAAATTTTAGGTTTTTTTTTTTTTTCTTATCACTTCTCGTAAAAACTAATTTTTTTTGTAATTGACCTGTTTTACTATGATTCCCAATTTTGCCTAAATTCTATTTTGTCGTTCAGAAATTTTTTATCACAACATGCAGAAAAAAAGCATCAATTTGAAAAAATTTTCGTTTTTTTTTTTAGACTGTTAACGGAACATTCTGTGGCACTTGCCCAGAAACCGGCTATCGTTAATTGAGAACACAGTTTTTTTGTCTCTATGGTTGCCTGATATTCCACCTTCCCGGTTTTTTCGACTATTTCAGTGACAATAGCTTCTTCTTGTTCATTTAAGTCAATGAAAATAGTCAAAGGCGATTTTGATTTGGTCAAGTTAGATTTATGATTGAGCGGGCCAGTGATTGTCCCACCCACGTCGAACATTGTTGTAAATTGAGAACGTAATGTTAAGGCTGTTTGCGACAAAGGCATCAAAAATCAGAGCTTCAACTGAGTAGACTAACTGTTGATTGAAGGTACACTTAGTAGCGTGATGTCATCAAATACTTAGCCGGACCAGAGAGGAAGACAATTTGTCTTTACTGAAAGCGCTTCGTACGCTAAGCTGCAGTTGTTGGTTTGGCTTACACTCAAATATTTCAGCTGTTTTGCTGATGTTGTATGAGCAACTGCTGCAGTTGTCAAGAATTGCGTAAACGTCTAGTTTGATGTTTTTGTTGAGAAGTGTTACTGGCAAACAATGCACCTGACTTTTGACTTCGCTCCGTAGCTTGTTTCCTTCTCGTGGTTACTGTAGGGCCAAACTGCATGTTGTTTGATTTTTGGTTGTGCGTTTGAAACGCAATTTGCTGATTTATAGCGTTAAGTGATGTTTTTTCTCCGCAATTGTTGATGAAAAACCACTCGAATGATGTGCATTCATCAAATCTGTGATCTGTGTTGGCCCAAGTAGTTGAAGCACAGATTATGTTGTTTCACCAACTAAAGACATAAAATACTGCAATTAAGTATATTTCGTACCCGAGTTTAGACGTGGGTTGTTGAATGTCGCAGTCTGAAAGAGTTCGAACAAGTTGTTCCAATCCAGTGGATTGGAGTCAACTTCTGCAGAATCATATCTGGTAGTCGCTGCCAGTAGTCGGATGATTGGTAGCGTAGTGAGGTAATTGTCGTTGTTCATTACCAAAAAAATGTTGCGTTGTCGATAGTGTGATCGCGAGTTAGTTCCACGGTGGTCGCTGAAGTGGTTGGCAACGTACTGTTCAGATCTAGTGGCAGGCTTATTTTCGCTTGAAGTTGACGGGAGACCATATCGGTTTTTGCCTGTTGACATTTGAGCTTCGGGTGTTGGGTTGTAGTTCTAACTGAAAGCTGCGTTAGACACAGGCGGGCGCGAGAAACTATCGTAAAAGATTGCGAAAGTTGAATGTATCTAGCTTTGCAGTAGAAGAAATTGGTTTGAAAGCAGATGCTGAAGTAATGCTGACTCGTTGACCACTTGATCCGTAGCGCTGTTTGTTCGCAGTGAGATCGGAACCTGTAGCGTGGAGGAGCGTCTAAGTCTAATTTGTATGATTGAATTGAAGATTGTAAATAGACGTGAAATTAGAAAAGTCGGCAGCCATATGACCTATGTGGCGTTCGCCAAAATTTTATAGTATCTGAGCTCCTTACTGGTACATTGGCTGTTGCAGATCTGGGCTGCATGATCTTGTAGATATGGAAACTTCGTTAGTAAAAACTTTTCGTACTTCCGAATATTGCTTAGTAAGTCGCACTTTCGCTAGCGTAGCGCTGAAGCAATGTCGAGGCAGTCTTTGTGTTTCCTGAGTCAAAATGCGTCCAAGTTATCTGCGAGTTGATTGAGCTGAGCGAATCAAGAAACTACCCCCCTGAACCCAACTCAATCAAAATCCTTGTTAAAATGGACCTGGCCTGAGTGTTTCTGGAATTATTGATGATATTTTAAAATTTTTATTGTACGGAGGCCCTTGGAATTAGAACCTTTGACTGATGAAAGGAGGATGTAGAAAAGGCCCCAGAAGTGCAGGACCCTTAAAATGTAGGCTGTTGAAAAATGCAACACTTCGGATGTAGTGTAGTCCCTTGAAACGAACAGCCCTTGAGCTCAACAACCTTTGAAGTGTAGAGTAGGCCACTGAAATGTACAACGCTTCAGATATAGTGTAAGGTCTCCAAGTGAACTGCCCTCGAGTCAGACCCTGGTAGTTACGTGTGGTTGTCCCTGCTGTTGGGGGGGGGGGGCTGACTTTCCGCTGAGGAGGGCTGGAGGGTTGCAGATTTCGAGCTGTGGTAGCCAGAAATATTGAGCTCGAGCTTGGTCGTCAACCAATATGTCAGGAATCAGCTGATGAGAACTTTTATTTCCGAGCTTTAGTTCTCAATTTAGTAACAGTTAGTCAAAATCAAAAAACCACGCATATCAAATATTTGGGATGATAATTTCACAGCGTTTATGTTTAAATCATAATAAGTATGGCAGAAGTTGATTATTATCAACAACGCAATTAATTTCCATTAGAAACATGAAAAACAATTGTCCATCAACACTAACAGCTAATAAAAAAGACCCATTCAAAGCCGACCGAAGTCTGTGTTAGAAACGATTTTATGGCAAGCAAAAATTTACTCAAGGTAACCCACTAGCAAAGGCGATGTACGGCTTAGCCATTCTATCTCCAACCAAAAATACCCAAAACCCTTTGGTAAACCAAAAGTGGTACGCCGATGACGCAAACGCAGTAGAGAATCTGAAGACTTGAGAAAAACGCTAGAAAAATCTTTAGTCATGGAAGCCACACGCTACATTCGAAATCCCATTCGTACAAACCCATACTCTCCATTGCGCAATACACTCATATTAGACCCAACAAAATCTCAAACACTGTGCCAAAACTAACTGCCAACGCTAACGTTTGACGTTGCAATCGAGATTAAACTACAGTCGTTGTAAGGCTATGTCAAGAAGTCATCATCTAATAGGCAAAAAATTAGACATAAATGAAAAAATTCAAACCGGGTTTTTCTGGACACCAGAAATTTTTTTTTGAAATTTTCAATGTGGTTCGAATTACGACTGATAGGTCTTTAATATGATTTATCAATCAACCCAGTTCGATGTTTTTTTGTGGTACCTGATTTTGCGTGGAAAACAAAAAAAACTAAAACACCCGAGTACAAAATTTTCAATTGTCAGAGGAAAAAAAATGATTTTTTTTTGTCTGCAAAACGAACATTTCTTAACCATAAAGATTATGAGTCTTATCTTCAGAAGAAAACTCGTCATGAAAAAAAGGAACAATTTACAAACTCAATTTAAAAGTAGATTATCTATTGCCGTTTTAAACTGATCACTTTTTCGGCGCTTTATTTCAGTCATAATTTCTTAATTTTTACATTTCAGAGCTTAGGCGGCGCCTATTGAGCCGCCATTTTTGATCACAGAAGACAAATTAATAACATTGAGATCAAATTACCTCCAAAACATAATGAGTAATTGCTCATCAAGATTTTTATTTATCAAGTAGTTGAATGCTTTTTAGATAAGCGTAAATTTTTGTGAGCTTTCCCTCTTTTTTATAGTGCGGTAGTTGTTTCAATTGTCAATGGGGCTCTTAAAAATTCATTTTTCATCCTGAATCGTTTCGCCATCAGTTTTCTCAATAAACTAACAAGTCTTTCATCAAAGACAAAAAGCATCCTAATAGATTCCGATATTTTAAGAGGAAACTTTGTTGTCTAGAAAAAGGTTAGATATTTCAAGAATTTCGATGTATTGATCAAAATTTCTAAAAAAAAACATCAAAGTT
Source organism: Symsagittifera roscoffensis (assembly GCF_963678635.1). Lineage (NCBI taxonomy): Eukaryota > Metazoa > Xenacoelomorpha > Acoela > Convolutidae > Symsagittifera > Symsagittifera roscoffensis. The sequence goes on along the minus strand of NC_087067.1, from coordinate 27,557,343 downwards.
AGAATCTTACGCCACCCTGTAAGATGATCGGGTTGAAATTATTTCATAAAAAATGATACAATCAACCCGGTTTCTTGCAGGGATCGATAAAATTCTAATCGCTTCTCACTTTGAATAATGATAACGTTCTCATTTTTGTTTGTCAGAAAAACTTCGTCTTGACAATGAAGCGACGTTTAAAAAGTTTTGAGCCCAAAGAAAACGCGAAATTGCGTTCAATCTTTTTTTTAAATTTAAACTTATTAAAAACGCAAAAATGATGTTTGATTCTTTTTACAAGGAAACTCATGGACGACTTTAAAATCGTTGGAAGCCTAAAGGTTGGCTGGCTGTAAATGAGTTTGCATGAATTCGACTTGTTTGCAAGACAGCAATGCATTCATCTGTTAAGCTTGTTTTCTTTAAAATAAACCAGAGCTGAAATTAAGTTCTACTCGAGAAATGGTTTCGGGATACCCTGTAAAATGAGAAGGTTGGCCATCAATAATACACAACCTCTCGTTTTATGCGGCACTCCACTCATTTCGTGAACAAAAAATTCAAACGACAACTTCTCGAAGGCTTACGTTCAAAAACAATTATGGGTAAGAAAGTTGTCGGAGATTGTACCTTGTTTTACCATTTTTGAAAAAAAACGTCTTGAATTCCTTCAAAAAATAGGCTTAACCGGAAATCATGAACAAACATTTATGTCACGTTTCTATCATTCTCTGCCACAATATAAAAAAATTTAAATTTTAGCAGATTATTGGTACAGAGGCGAAGTGGTGCTTCGTACCCCTTGCAATACAACTCAAACAAAACTTAATGAAAAATAAAATCTTGGAAAAAACTAGATGAACCAAACTTTTCCTGTCTCGATAAAAAAAACAACTAAGGGCCCATCTAAAGCTAGAGGTACGAGTTTGATATTATATGAAATCGTTATACTGATGCGGCACGAAAGTGTGATTTCAAAAATTGGACTTTGCCAAAAAACCTTAGTTGTGTCTCTGCTTAAATAATTGAGAAGAGCGGAAAATTTTGAGAAAACCAATTATCCCAAGAAATAACATCACCGCTAGAGCCGCCGCTTCTGCAGGAACAGTTCTCGCAACCAATTTTTTCATTGAACCTTTAATCTCAGATTTGATAGGGTAAATTTCAAGAAAATCCGAATAGTTTCTAATAAACGTTCGAAAGATCTGAAAATGGTCTTTCAACAAAGACTTTCCACAATCTATATTTTTTCCTGCAAAAAGACGGGTGCGGCCGCTTAAGCAGAGACTATTCCCAAAACCGATTTTCTCTATTGAACACTTAACCTGAGAATTCGCCAGATAGTTGCTGATGCAGGGGAGCTTACCACTATCTGTTATCTTCATTGAACCCACAGTCTCAGATTTAAGAGGTTAATTTTCGAGAAGTCAAAAAAATATAAAAAAAACAATAAAAAAATCAAAAAATTTGTCTATTCCAAGGGCCATAACTCTGTAAAAAAAATTGGGATTGGACGCTTATCAAAGCAGTGGAATTTTCAAATCCGTTCTGTTCAGTGAAACCAAAAACACGAATTTGAGAGGGGTCGTTTTCGAGAAAACGAAAAAAATATATATGTGTCAAATATTTTCCCCACAGAATTTTTCGAAGGCTGTAGACAGAGATGTAAAGTAAAAAGAAACTAAAGCCAAATCCAGCCACAGAGGGGAGTAGGCGGTCTTTCCAATGATACCTATTTTTAGAGATCAGTAGAAGTTTCTGAGAAAAAAAAATTTTTGCAAAATTTTTGCAACCAAAAAAATTTCAACATTATGAATCAAAGTGCAACTAAAGATGAGTCCAGAAGAGTCCTGTGGACAAAATTATTTGCGGGAAAAAAGTCTAGTTTACGATTGCAATACTCTTGCTTATCGCAAGGGTAAATGAAGACTCGAACGAAAAAAAAAAGCATCATGCGGTCATTCAATCCATGTTTTTGGCAAGATAATGTTTACTGTAAGCCATTCAAGGAGTTTGATTTTTTACTGCAGTTTATTCTACACAAATTTGAGGTCTATCGAGCGTGAGTGTTTTGAAGCACGTAATCGAAATATGTCTTTTTATTCATTAACTGATTTAAGTTTTACTACACTGATTTAAAATTTACTAAACTGATTCTGTTTGTTATATGTAACTCATGAAAATTATATCACAGGCTGAGACGAAAATTTGATGAAAACGAAAATTGGACGCAAGAAACTACTCGACCAAAGGTCGGAGTTTCTAGCTAAACAGTCCTGCTAAATGTTTCTAACTAATTTTCCATCCTAATAAATTTCCGTACTTATTTTCCAAATGAAATTTTCACAAAATTTAAGCAAACCTAGCATTATAGAATTGTTTTTTTTTTTTCAAAATTTTGAAATCAATTTCATACCTCAAAAGTAAAAAACAAGCCCTGTACAATTAAGTTTTTACAACGGGGAATCGAACCTCGTCTATTGAAACATTGTAAAATTTTTAAACACGCTTCAGTAGAAAATACCAGGCAGTCAGTATTGGATGCACTTTAATGGAGTAGAGAGAATGAGAGAGACTGAAATTGAGCTCAAAAAGTGAGTCCAGAAAATTTGAACTTTGATTGTTAATTAGTGAAGTGCTGTCATGAATTAAACTTCCGCTGTGTGATCAGAACGAAACATAGCTAATGGGCTGACCTTTTTTTTCAAGCATAGATTGACCCTTTTCAAACATAGATTGACTCTTGTTTGTCATCTTTCAAACTTTAAAAGTCTTTGCTAATTGACAATCTTTTCATGAAACTAAACTGATATGAGAAAGTAAGGTCAAAAAATGAGTTTAAATTTAATTGAGAAATTTAATTTGGTTTTCGAAGTCTTAAGTCATTCAAGTTTTTGCGACATTTGCACTTTCAAGGTTGGAGAACGTAACTTCCTTTCTTTTCAGCAAACGAATTTGAACTTAACTTAGAAAGAAATCAAAATCAAATCGCTAAAATGAAATTCGACCCTGAACAAATTAAAATTTCCTGTTCTAAGATAAGGAGTAGATCTTCTTACGTAGTAAAATGGGGAATAGGTTCACCTATGTATTAAGCTAGCGAATCCTGTCTAATACGATATTTATCGTCGCTTGTTATTGTTCCGACTTCCGAAGAAACTGAGGACTATATATGCTCGAGCGGTTTTTTATTCATTTTTTTCTGTTTAATTTTTCAGAGGATCGATCCCTTGATCTGGATGCGCCCATCCGACTTTGCACAGTAGTACAGATAATATCCTGATACGATTATCTCTAAGCTGCTCGTTTTATATTTTACACGTGATGAATTATGAAATCGTTCCAAATTGAATTGAAGCAATAAAATAATTGGTCTTATTAATTCACGCAGAAGCGAAACTGAGCTTCGCACCACTTGCGAATCAAAAAATAATGACTATGGTTGAAATCAAATAAAAATGCTGAAAAAGAAATTAAAAAATCGATTTTTGCCAAAAAAAAGCATAAGCCCAAAATATCCGGAACAAAATTACCTGTACCGTTATAAACTTTACAAAGAGCTCTCCGAATACCAGAAAGAAGTCGAGCTTTCAAAAAACTCCTTTCTGCCGGAATTAAGTTAGCAAAAATAAGCAGACTAATTACGTCAGCAAATTGAAAAAACAAAATAAGTCAGCAATTCGAATAAGATAGCAATTTGAAATCCTGGGCATCGTCGTCTCACGCATTGGTGTTATTGCAATATTACATTAAAAATATTAGTTAAAATAACTTGACAAAAGTTGAAAAATAACAGCTACAAAATATCATGTATGTATATCATTTAACGAGCGCCAACAAAGGCAAACAAATTTGGTTCGAAACCTGTTGAGCCGAAAACAAAAATGTTGTCATAAAACATTTCATATAAACTTGAAAGTTTTTACGACCCATCCAAACTGAAAAAAATAATCCTAAACGGATATATTTTGCACTTGAAATTACGCACAAATAAGTTGACTAAGTCGATATACCATAAACTGAAACAGTTTGAATATTTAGAAAAAAAGAGAGAAAAAAAACACAGCATCAGACGTGGCACAATTTAAAACTTACAAAGTTCCAGTTAGAACGAAAACTGTTTAAATTGGAACAAAACCAATGCTTTAAAAAGTAAACCAAAATAAATCCTGCCAGATAAAAAAAAGGCGTTTAAAAAAAAACAGAAATTGAACCGACAGAAAAGAATACGAAAACAAGGAACGCAAAAAATGAACGTTTTTTTCCCGAAAGGATAATTACAACCTGAAACGGGCGTGAACTACTTACTTGCTAAATGATAGTACTTTTATTTGAATTTTCAAAAAATTGAGCATGTCAGATGAAAGAGAAGTGAAGATACTCTAGAAATTCTCCTCTAGGAGTGAAGATCCTGTGAATAAAGTTGGTTACGGGAAAAAATGTCTAGCAACCGATTGCAGAAACCTTGCTTATCATAGGGCTAACAAAGAGAAAAAAGCCGACAATCTTTGAGGAAACACAAGTTGGGCCGAAAAAAAATGAATTAAAAGAAAAAAATTTAATCCCTCCTGAAATTACAATGAACAACTCTTGCAATTGCAACTACAAGGAAACTTGCTGACAATCCAGTAAAAATCCACAATAATGCAATGCAATGGAATATGGTCAAAAGAAATAAAGCCTACAATCTTTGGGCAGACAAAAGTTGAGCCAAGAAAAAAATAATTTATAAAAAATTGTTAAAATTTTAACTCCCCCCTAAAGTTACAAAAAAAACAAGTTGCAACAAAAACACAGCACAAGAAAATTTCGCAATATCGTAAATACGCCGACAATGTAAAAGCAGACAATATTTGAGGTGAAAAAATTTGAAATTTTCAAGACCCCTCTTGAAACTTCAATGAACAACATTTGCACTTACAACTAATACGAAATTTGCTCCGAAAACAAGCAGAACCCGTGATGAGACAATTAAGCCGACAAAATTTGAGCAGACAAACAAAAGTCCGAAAAATAAATGTAAACTGGAAAAAAAATCAACTGAAAACATACCGAAAAAAAACGCGATCCTGCAGTGACTCGAACCCCAGACTTAAGGTTGCAAAAGCGAGCACATCAAACCTAGGCCATATAAGATTGTGCCTGGAAGTTGTTGAAATTCAATAATAAAGCAAGTTGGATTTGCTAAGTGAAGTTGTTTGCGGGAAGTCTAGTTCTCGATAACGAAACTTTTGCAAAAATAATTAGTATACCTAGCTGGCTTACGCGAGAGAATAATTGACAATCTAGTTCCCGATAACGAAACTTTCGCAAAAATAATTAGTATACCTAGCTGGCTTACGCGAGAGAATAATCGACAATTTCACTTAAGCCCAAACAAAAAACCGAACAACTGTTGAACCAATACTATATGTTAAGGACATGATCTGTGTTTTCATTTGATGATTGAAATTGATCTTCGTACTCTGCTGATAAAAATCAATCATTTGAATTGTTGTTAAAGGCTCTCAAATCAATCATTTGAATTGTTATGGAAAGCTATCAAAAAAACATGCTGTTTTTTAAATTTGAAGTGAAAATCTGCAGAAGATATTTTATTTTGAAAACCCTAAGTTGATACCCCGCATAATCACGCAAACACAAATGCACATGCTAACATCCACACACACGCGCACGCACACGCTAACGCACGCACAAAGACCGGCACACGCACACACCCACGAGCACACACACTAGCGCACAGAAAAATACGCAGGCGCACACATACATTAGAGGCTATTACACATTAAACACTCTCAATTATTAGCGACGAAAATAGTATACTAATAACTAGCAGCAGCAGGTCTGGTAAGATTTAACCGATCAATCTTTAACCGAAATCCTTTTGCTATAAAATACACGCTCTCTTGGAGCAAACTATGATGAATTGAGTGAGTGTACAGCTTCAGCAACAAAACTTGAAGCGTTATGTGTTGTTCTACCAGAAACTTGGCTAAGGGACATATCTTATCCCAAAATTTTTTTGCCAAAATGGTTTTAAAGACATTGCTGAATGTAGAAAAAAACCAAAGGTGGGGTGGAGGAGGAGCAAATCTTTATAGGGAAGTGCATTTCAAAAATTTTGAAAGGTACAGCCTCAAACAAAATTCAAATTCTTGCTGCCTCAAAAATCTGTAGCAAACAAACTGTTTCTTAGCGTGGTTTACAAGTCACCCAGAGCAAAAACTGACATTTTCTTTGAAATTTTATTGACCCATAAATTTGAACTGTTGCTAAAAAAAATATGTAAGTGACCATTTTAATATAGATGTATTAGTTGCGAAACAAGAGCGAAACAAGATAGCAAGACTCTCAATGAAATATTGGAACTGCTTGATAGTTGACATATGAACAAAATGAAAGCACTCGAATAACACAGAACACAAAGACAACCCAAGATTTGGCGGTAGCAAAACTACTTTTCAATTTTCAACAATTAAAATATTGAACACACAATCACTGATGATTATGGGGCTGAAGTTGACTTCAACATTGAATTTATAGAAAAATGTGAAACGGAACTATTTTACGGTAGCAATTATGGAGAGCTGCAGAAGCAGAGTGCAAAACACTCTGGATGCAACGTACCGCTGTCAAAAGAAAACCGGTTATCAAATGAAATCAAATATGCGAGTTCTAAAAGTGCAATTTACTTAAATTATATCAACCTGCAGATACTTTAGAGGTAAAGCAAAAGATGAAACAGCAAACTGTCAAAAAACGGTATCGGATAATAAAAAAGATTTCTCTATCGGCTTAACCTTTGAAGCAACTGGACAAACTAAGAAAAACTTTTATAATTGTGTGAGAAATTTTAGAGGCGATAATAGGAAAACAGTTCAAAAACTAAAAAAATACATACAATTGCACAAGAATTCAACAATTATTTGGTCAAAGTCGGTCCAGAGTTGTCATGTGGATTTCACAAAAACAATAATGTTTCCAAAATTATAACAAAAAAAATTTTTTTTTCCTGTGAACAATCGGTGAACAAGAAATTTATGAGAAATTAACGAAATTAGCAAAAATAACCCAAAGGTAAGATGGGTCTGTCAAAATGCCTGATTACCATAATGAACCCTATTATAACAACATACTTAATAAAATTATTTTTTAAAGGAGGAGACACGTCAATTACTTGCAATTAAAAACTTATTCCTTTAATTCCTGCAAAGAAAACATTTTTGAGAACATTTTATCGAAAATATTGATCACTTTTTGAAAAAGTTTGAAATCTTGAGCAAAAAAACCAGTTCGGATTTCGCAACAAACGCCCAACAATTGATGCTATTGTGGAAACTGCACTGCACGGTAGATCATAGTATTCTTATTCAAAACGCCACCTTCACGGTCTGAGAAGCTTTTCTCTTAAATAACTAAAACCATACCTCAGCAACGTAAAAAACCAGTGTGTTTTCACTCAAATTAATGCTCAAGAACAGAAGCTTCATTTTGGGGTAGCTCAAGGTTCTTTTATAGATCCCCTACTTTTTCCTTTTCATAAATTTCTTATCTTGATCTTGCAAATATACCAGATCGCAGTGAATGTTTTTTATGCCGATGACTCTAACAATTACGAAACTATACAAACTTAAAAGTGATTAGCCATGGATTAAAAAAAGAAAACGTTGAAAATTTTACATGGAACTAAAACACCGATTGACTTTTTAAAATGCAGTTTAATACGTTTTTATATTTTTGGATCAAAACTTTACCTACAACCAATACAATGAAATAGTAAGAAAAAGGTGCAACCGATTCATTTCCATCAAACAAGACAGTTTATCGGCTCATCCGTTATCATTAGAATTTAAAAATAATTTATAAAACCCGATATAAAAAATGGTTTCTATGAAAATGGAATTTTTACTAAAACCACTTTAAGAAATCTGCAGACCCAAGAAAACTTGTTTATTCGAACTGCATTTTGCCTAAGACCACATGTAAGGAAAAATAAGAAAAACACAGGACAGAAGTTTATCAATGAACTACTATTAAAATTACTCTCTAAAGTAAGACGAGAACAAGCATATAACAAACCGACATTTTAATTTCAACTCAAGAAAAAGGCAAACATCCCAACAAAACTAACACGTAACAACAAAAACCTAATCTCTGTGCAAACACGGACACCATATAAATCTAATTAATTTCAATATATCCTTTAAAAATTTTTAAATTGAGCCGAAACAGTCTATAGACAACCTAATGCATAAAAAAAGATACTTATTTGATTGATTGCGACTACTTCAACAAATAGTTTTAGTTAAAAAAAAGCATTGACATATTTAGGTAAAAAGCATTAGATCATAAATCGTAAGCCCGAGAAAATTTGTATCAATTGAAATAAAACGAAAATAAAAAATTTTCAAATCTGATTTTTTTTGCTTTTTTAAACTATTTTCTTTAAGAAACATATTAAAACGATGCAAGAGAAACGAAAGATAAGAGTTCAAAATTTCTAATTTTTTCTTCAATCTATAATTTTTTCTGGATAAATCGCAGAATATAAGTAGAATTTATTATTATTATAACAAAAAACAGCACCCTCTAAGTCCCTCGGCATTATTTTGTACTTGCCAGATTTTTTTTGTCGCCGGAAATTAGGACTACAAACTAATGCTTTTTCGTACATAGGTATATAGAAAGAAAACACATGGGATTGTTTAATACCCAAAAATGCATAATTAATTACCATAATTCAAAAACTTCTAAAAATGCAATTCACGAACAGCTTATAAAAATGCCAAGAAATGCATTCTTGAAAGTTCGAAAATTTGGTATGTAGGTTTTGGCCATCACATATTTGCAGGTCATATCCAACACGATTTGCATTTCCGATCACATATTTAGTGTCTAATGTCTTCAAAAAATTGCCAGTGTCTAATGTCTTCAAAAAACAGCAGTACCAAAAGCTGACAAGACACATGCTATTACTACAAAACACCAAAAACAAATAAAAAAGGAGAAGCTGTCACGGAAATCGCATCATTCAAGCCCTTACGGTTTAATAAACAGAACATTATTGCCCTGCTGACTAATCAATTTTCTGTAAAATCATGATTTGAATGCGAGCACACAAAGTTTTTACGTTATTTTTCACGTAGTCTGGGTAAGGTTATTATCTCTGCGCACTGTCTCAAAAACGGTTCAGCAGGGAGATTGCTAAATCGATTTAAGAAGTGTCTGAACTGATGATTATGTCAATTTTCTTGGTGACCTTTTTTTAAACACAATAAAAAGGGCCTTTGTTGGTTTGCCAATTGAGCGTGAACACTTTTTATTGAAAAGCTTATGGTAAGGTGAAATTCCATTTCATGCATTAATGATATAAACTTACTCTTTTACGCTAATTCATCATAGGCAATCAATTTATTGAACGCAAGCTCTTAGGACTGTCGCGCATTAATCCTGTTAAATATGAAAAAAAAACTAATTCGTACCGCGAAATGAATACATGAAACTTTTTATACCTGTAATTTTGGAGCCAGTTCTCCTGATCAAATTGAGCATTCGCGTGTCAAGTTTTCCTGACGACCGATGTAGATCGTAAACAAGACTGCTCGTATATCAGGGCAAAGCCCTGACTGTTCCGACTGTCCCTTAATTTATATAGAATAGTTTTTGGGAAAAGAAAATACTGAAAACCTATGCATTTTGGACAAAAATCAATGTGTAAAATTTTTCGTCGTACGAAATTAATACGACCAATTAGCTAGCCTCAATTCAATTTGAAACGATTTTGTTGTGCGGGATAGTTCGCCACACATAAATAATTCGCGTTACGATCTGAGCATTATGAACAAACTCTTCAAAGTTTAGTCCAGAACATGGCAAAATTGGCAATTTTCAAACCCCCAGAACTTTACAGAAAATTATCGAAGGTGAAATATTTTGTTACATTTGAACTCAGGAAGTCGATATCTTCAATGGGCTATAAAAAATTTTTGCTGAAAATGATTACTTCGATCGGTGAAAATTGATTGAATAAAAAAAACACCGAGCATAAATATTCCGTTTTCTTCGAAAGTCGGAACAATTATGTTACGCTACATTAGCTTCCCAAATTGCATAATTCCCAAATGGCAGAAAAATGAAATTTTTCCTAAGTGGCATAAATTTCAAGTTATCATTGCAATTCAAACGTTTTTATCATTTTCTAATTCTAACATTTTGCCAGGAACGAAAACATGTAAACAAGATTTGGAATTAATAGCTTCCAAACAAATTTTAAGTGACAAATTTGTCGGAAAGTTGACTACAAGAAGCTTATTATGATCTTGTTAACTATTTCTCCCCCTATTTCGATTTTCAGAAATTCAACTTTGGCGGCCACATTTTCAATAGCTTAAAACAATTTTCAGAAAATATACATAATTAAAAATTTTTTATGAAGGTGTTATATAAATAGTGAGTTATACAAATAAAAACGCGCGAAAATGAAAACCCAATCAATTGTTGACATTTTTGAAATGCATGTTTTATACAGAAATGGTTGTCAAAAATAATACATGCACTGGTGGGGAAATAGTTAACAAAGTCCAAAAGGGGGAAATAGTTAACAAGATCCGCTTATCAATAACCGCAAGCTTATGCTTTTCGCTTTTGATGAAAAATTTTAAGAAAAAATCACAATCAAAATTTGAATTGACAACTTGACTAATTTTCTCACATTGTTCACGAAAAAGTTGTTCTTGATTTTTTCAATGCAACTGTTGCATGAAAACTAAGCCATTTGGGAAACCTTTCATTTTATGCTATTTGGGAATTATGCCATTTGAGACGTAATCCTACGCGACATTTATACAGTTTCGTATAACTTTTTTTAAAATTCATACTAATGCAATTTTATCAAATTCGCCAGACTTGAATACAAAACCTATTCAGGTATGAAAAAATTTATTAAAAGCAATATCTTGTATCGTCTGGTAGCGTCTTCATTTAATCAGCATCGTTAGTTTCCTAACATATCTACTGTAGTTTGCCTAAATTGATTATATTTTGATTGTTTGTCAACAATGGCTGATTATTCACTAAAACTCCAGCACTGACAAATTCATTCATTCTATTTAGCAAAAAACGTCTTCATCTAACTGAATGACTCGCATATTACCTTTTTTTCAAAATTAGCTCGGTAGGTGATTGTGAATGAGAGTCTGTTCACAATCATCAACGCGCACTTTAAAACGCCACATTTATTTAGTTTCATTTTAATTTACGGTTCTAATCTAAATTCGCTTTTGCGCGTCTATTTGAATTTTATCTTAATTAACTTAAAAGTCTTCAGTTTTTGTCATCTATTCCAGAATTTTGAGTGTTCTTAGCGCGGCTTGCTCCAAAAGATATAAAAATAAATTGTTAATTATAATCTGATATAACGACTACAACAAAAATTCAACGAGATTCAAACGTCACAAAAGTGAAGTAATGATAATAGTAGTGGTAACAATAATAATAATGTCCCGAATTAAATTCCAGCCATTTCACTGAAAAAAATACTAATTGCGCCACAAAACGAGTATACTACATTAAGCTCAGTTGTGATATGTATTCATAGTTTTTCACATATTTGGCGGCATCAGAAAAGAAATTCTTTCCACGAAACCAGCCGAATGGCAGTCCAAACATCTACTGTACCCGACAGAACAACAATGAGCTGATCGTTTTTTCGTTACACCAATATGTACAGGCTTAATCGATATCGGAGAGAGCGATCGATAGTCATGATAATTTTCATCGTAACAAGTCACACACATCTAAGATCGCATCAATTGATGTACATAGCGAGGGCTTCAATTTCATCCAAATGATGTTCTAATGAAATTACATCTGTGAATCTATCCCATCCATCAGATAATTGGATCCTAATAGTTTTATTTTTTGTTGAAATTTAATATCAGTTCTCCAGAGATTTAAGAACAAGTCCTTAAACTTGACACTAGAATAGGCCGCCGTCATAAAATTTGTATTTGAAGATACAATGGAAATGGGTGGTTAAATTGAAGTTTGAATGGGTTTTGCCTGCTCATTTGAAATCTGTCCGTTTTGATAGCATTTTTCGATTTTCATTGTCTTCCTTGGGATCCAAAACAGTCGACGTAGTGACGCTCCCAAGCCTTCACCTGGAAAATAAATCGATTTCTGATTAACTTCAACATCAAGCTATCAAGGTAACAGCTTACAAAAAACAATGCAAGGTAAGGGCCAAACATGCTCGTTTAAATGGTTCAAATTTTGGAATAAAAGTTTAGAAAAAGGACCGGATCTAAGATTTTCTCGCGGTTGGGAGGAAAATTTTGTCGACCTTTTAGTAATGTTAACTAATATGATTTATAACTTTCATGATTTTTCTCGCTATTTACTAGAATGTTCGAAAACAATCGAAGAACGCCATTTTGAAAACAAACCAAAAACGCCAAGATCACGTTTTGAAGTTTTACCAAAGTTTAGCGCTTTTTCGACTCGAACTCTCCCCACAACAATAGTTGGCGCCTCTGGAAATACTTAAGGGTCGGAATTACTTAAATCCAAACCCCATAAAACTGTTTTCCATATTTCATTCCAGAGCTTCTTAATCGCTTTCAGTGTAATAGACACGTAATCACATTCGTTGGCATAACCTTTTAGGCATACTCAGTTTAATCAGAGGTGTCTTCCAAAAAGAAGAACAAGATTTGTGACATCAACTCAGATAAAAATACAAGTGTCAACAGTGCTATATGGAAAGGAATACTACTAGATGAAATAATATATATTTGTTGACACTTATTGCTCCGACCATTGAAAATGAGAAGAAACTTTGTATTCGGGTGTATTGTGTTTTTTTTTAACTTTTCTTTTTGTTTTTCACGCAAAATCAGGTACCACAAATAATCATCGGAAAACATCGAGTGATATATCATGGAAAAGCCCTATCATTCGTGATTCGAACGACATTTAAAAATCGAAATCGAACAAAACTTCTCAGTGTCGAGAAAACCAGTTTCAAATTTTTGATTTTGGATCAAGCATCGAGCGAATAAGGTGAGCGAGCAGGCTAAAAATAGCTTAACTATGCATAATTTGAGCCGTGAAATCTTAGTGTTTTCCGAGTAAAGTTAGTTTTTATGGTTTGTTTGCGCCATTTTGGGAATCAAGAACTTTCAAAAATTCAAAAAATTTCCGCAAAAAAACCAAACTTTGCATTTTTTTTTTCGTTTTTTTAGTCATTTTTCTACAAAAATTTGTTCCCAATTTTCCTATTTTATTAATCGTAAGCCCGAGAAAATTTTTATCAATTGAAATCTGATTTCTTTTTTTGCTTTTTTTTACTATTTTCTTTAAGAAACATATTAAAACGATGCAAGAGAAACGAAAGATAAGAGTTCAAAATTTCTAATTTTTTCTTCAATCTATAATTTTCTCCGGATAAATCGCAGAATATAAGTAGAATTAATTATTATTATAACAAAAAACAGCACCCTCTAAGTAACTCGGCATTATTTTGTACTTGACAGATTTTTTTGGTCGCCGGAAATTAGGTCTACAAACTAATGCTTTTTCGTACATAGGTATATAAAAAGAAAACAAATGGGAGTCTTTAATGTCCAAAAATGCATAACTAATTACCATAATTCAAAAACTTCGAAAAATGCACAAGAAATGCATTCTTGAAAGTTCGACAATTTGGTATGTAGGTTTTGGCCATCACATATTTGCAGGTCATATCCAACAAGATTTGCATTTCCGATCACATATTTAGTGTCTAATGTCTTCAAAAAATTGCCTATTACCTATCCGAATTCTAATCAGCAGTACCCAAAAAAACGGACAAGACACATGCTATTACTACAAAACACCAAAAACAAATAAAAAAGGAGAAGCTGTCACGGAAGTCGCATCATTCAAGCCCTTACGTTTCAATAAACAGAACATCATTGCCCTCCTGACTAATCAATTTTCTGTAAAATCATGATTTGAATGCGAGCACACTCAAAGTTTTAACGTTATTTTTCACGTAGTCTTTGGGTTTTTTTAGTCATTTTTCTACAAAAACTTGTTCCCAATTTTCCTATTTTATTATTACTGTCGAATAAGCCAAGCAAAAAATTCTAGCAAAAAAAAACTTTTATCTTTTACTACTACTCTGGTTGGAACATTCTCTGCTTCTTTCAGTCGGCTATCCTTATTTTGACATGTTTATTTCGATCAAACTTAATGTTAATTTTGGAAGAACATTTTGAATTAAAAAAAACTATAAAGCGGGTTTTGGGCTTCTTCCATGAAAATATTTCGTCAAGTAGACATCGTTTGTCATCTTATTCTCTGCAAACATTCAGTTTCACAAATAAGGCTTGCTTTACTAAGCACTTCAAAAATATTGAGGTTAGGATAATTACATTAAGTACCGTTACATATAAAAGCAGCCTGAACAAAAAATGGCGCTTCCTGAGCATATGTTATTATAATATGACTTAATGACTTCCTTTGAAATCCAAACAAAACTGCTCCTTGGAAGTTCATTCCAAGTACATTCGAATATATTTAAATTTAGCGCACCCTTCAGTTAAAAACTGTCTGCCAGCTTCTCAGTTCTGGGAAATGGATTAACAAATAGAACGCGCCCGTGTAATTTTACTAATTGGTATCAAATAAATTTTCAGAGAATCTAGTCTTCAAATATTCGCTTTCCATCCGCCATCCGATCGAATGGCTCGTATTGCATCCAACTCAATCCCATTAATACTAAATTTTGCAACTCAACTGAACTTTAAATTCACATCCTATTAGACGAATTTCATCACCTTATGAACGACATCCACTTTTTTTTAAAAAAAAAGAAGATTCGTCAAATTAAAATTTTACAATTTGAACAGATTTCTTCAGATACCATAACATCACTTGGAACAAGATCGGTATGCGGCAAGAAAGACAACCAAAGTTTAGTTCAATGCGATTCTCTCTCATTGCCAAAAAAAATTCTCTCTGCGGAACAATTTCATCTAACACAGAAGCAAATTTAAATTCGAAAACAAAAACATAGTCAGCAGACAGTTGGCAAAGACTCATGAAACACAGAGGGGAAGCTGCGCTTCGCAAACACTAGCGAGAACACGATAAAAAACCAGCTATATCAACTGAAATAAAAAATAACAAGACTGCTCGTATCAGGGCGAAGCCCTGAAGGTTTCGACTGCCTTTTAAGGTTTATGGAGCAATAATAACATTAAAAAACTCAATGAAATAAAACAATGTAAAACTTTTTTTTCTAAAATTTGAAATTTTTTATGAAAATCATCACCCCACACGCCATATAAAGTACAAAAGGATAAATTTCGCTCCTTGTAACAAACCAATTATGGCAAATAAACTTCTTTTAACCAATTTGGAACGATTGCTAAGACGGATTAACTCTCCGCTTACGCGTTAATAGCGCGAAATATATCGCGCGTTAATTGTCCCAAATTGGCTAAAATGGCAATCTTCAAACCCCCGTAACTTCACGAAAATGCTCACAGCTAAAATATCTATCAAATTTGAGCTCAGGACAACAATACTTTTCGAATGATATAAAAAAAATCCGTCAAAAATGGCTACTTAAAAAGTCGAAATTTGTCTGAAGAAAGAAAAACCCACCCCGAGCACAAATATTCCGTTACTTTTGTATCGAAAGTCGGAACAACAAAAATTAGCCTCGAATTTTTAAAACTTTGCTACGTATAGGATTCAAATCTTCAACCTCGAGATTTAGAAACTCACGCCTTGCCCTCTAGGCCACGAACACTTAGCAATCGGCAAACAAAAGTCACAGCTAAAGCAGCTACATTTGCTAAAAACTGCCAATGCTATGCAGGAAAAGTGGCACCAAATTCGAATAGACACAATTTTTTATGTAATAATTTGGAATACAAGATGACGGCATCCAGACTAAGTTTGATATTAGTAATCAAATAATAAAGCCACATTATGTGCAAATTATGCATTTCAAAAAATCCCTGAAATCGAGTTTTTATGATTGTTACGTTTGAAAAAAATGCGCGCTTCATTTGATGATTTAAAAAGGCATCAACTGTTAACTTATTACTGATCGAATGTCAAAGCACATGTTATCAAAAAACCGTTAAGGTCCCACCCACCAAAAATGGAACCAATGTTTGCTACTTAGTTTCGAAAAAAAGACTAGTCATACTAATACACTACGGTCACTAATGCTCGAAAGTGTAAAGAGCAAATTATAACTGGCGTTCTTGATGGCATTAACCCAATTTGAGAAAACTGGATTTAAATGAAAAAAGAAATTCCGCTGGAAATTCCAAAAAGTAAATTCCACTTTCGAAGCTTGAAATCGATCACGTTTTTGCACCATTTCTGCATTCATTAATGGAGAGGGCCTTTTTGCCTAATTTCTAGCAGATGGAAAATTGCATATAAACTTAAGGTCATTCCTTGTAGATACTTTGCACAGAACTATTTGCGGTAAAAATCTAGTACCCGATGGCGATACCCTTGCTTATCGCAAAAAAAAAATCCATTTTTTAAAGTATAAGTAATTCACGCTTTTTCGCTTCAATAAAAAATTTGTTTTCGAAAGCGTTATACGCCTTCTTTTTAGCAACTATTTTTGAATTGAAATTGAAACACAGAGGCACTGTGACCGGGACGTGCACAATGTGAGTAAAGTTCAAAATAACTTAGTGTACCAACTTGCTCAAAATTCAAACTTTTTTAAAATTACAATACATGCAAGTCAAAGAAACTTATGAACACGATAACCTTCGGCAAAAAAACTGAAAAATTCCTTGTTGCAAACTGAGGTGCTATATTGATCAATTTTAAGAGATACATTTTTGGTGAAAATCACTTATTGCCATTTGAACCCGGAGAAATGAGACTGACATTACCAAATATGTAAATGAAAGCAAAAAAATTTAGATGATAGGCAAAAAATATTTCCTTTAACCAACTTGTTTCTATTTCAATTAGCTGATAAGTAATTGGGTATGATACTTTTGATTGTTATTACTTTTTTGAAATTAAACCCCTTGGTACCAGGTCCTGTCCATGCCGCTGTGGCTCTCTTGAACCCCGTTGTGGGGTTCCTGAACTCAAAAGTCCTCTACGTGCTCATCGACTCATACCGCAGTACATATAGGCATGAGAGCACAAAAGGCATGGTAACCGAGTGATGCGATAGACTTGGAGATTAACATAGCGAAATTGGAAAACGCTTATCCCGAAGGGACATGAATTTGAATTCACGAAAAAGCAAGAAGCAGAATGGCAACGAACAGTGGAATCGCAAAGACATCCTAGATGGACATGAAGTCGCGAAAAAGGAAGAAGAAGAAAAAAGATTGGCAACGATGTGCGATCACGTTGGCACTACCTTATTTGCAAGGTGACTGCAATCACTCAGAGAACATCTGATATCTACAAAACATGACTACGGCCACTCATACCCTATGCCAACCAGTGGCTGATGAGAAAGCCGTCCAACTGGTTTTACCTTTGCACTCTGCCATTGAAAGGGCGCTCAATCGACACAAAACGATTGAAAGGCCCTTCGCCACGCCAATATTTGACACACTTCCAACTGCTTCAACAATTTGAAAAATTTTACATATTCGCTAGCGGGGTTGAACATAGTGAAAGAGTGTTTATTTTTGGCGATCGCGACAATGAAAATAACCTCCAACTCAACACTGATCTCTGGTATTGCGATAGCACACTCAAAATTTGTCCGATGCAGATTTACCAGATATATACCGTTCATCGACACATAGCTGGCTTTTACCAGTCCTGCGGCTATGCTCTGCTCCTCATAAACTGAGCACACCTACTATAAATTCATGAACCGTCTGTCAAAACTATCTCACAGAGCAGCGCCACAGAGGAATCTCCGACATCGAACGAGCACCGCTCAACGCTTTCTTGGATCTTTTTCTAATAACCCAGCATTTGCTTCTTTCACCTAACTCACACCATCAACCATAAAAGTAAGGAAGCGCTTATTTGAAGGCAATCACAAGCTGATTTTGACTCTAAAGCTCATTCTGGCAATACGTTTCGAGCTTATGAGTTAGACGAAGTTACTGACCGTTTGACATGAACGTTACGGTTAGTGAAAAACTATGAGGTTGATTCCTATTTCTAAAAAGTCACATCAACCAGGAAACTACAGAAATAAATAATCGCCAGCCCTTAAATGTTTGTGAATTTTCAAAAGATTCAATTAAATTTCTTTGAAACATACAGTTCTGATAACCTGGTATGCCTAAAGACTGATATTCTGGGAGATGATAGAGACCAACAACAAACAAATATCTATCCTCTTCCTTCACACCATCTCCCAGTACCGCGTTGGCTTGGCACTGGGGCGTCTATACTCCCTTTTTTGTTCAATCAAGGAACCTCAGTATTTTCGAGTTTCAGATAGAAACTTTTGACTGCACGGTGATTTGATCTTTTAAACATTTCATATTAGAGCACATGCATTATCAACTAAGCTGAAGCGACTAAAATATACTTGACTTTTATTATTTTATGGAATAGCTACAAGGAAAACAGATTCAAGCACTTAATTCTGAGGTTCCTTCATGCTTTGAACTATTTGGATTTTGAACAAGCTAATTAAACGTTGCTTTGATATTTTATTTAACGTGCGGCAATTAGTCTTTGATCAAAATTATGGTCATTTGATCTGTTCGGATATATTTTTTCGGATTTTTCAAAAAGATGGGTAAATGTTATGTGCATTAAAAAGAGTAAAGATGCGATACATAATGTGTAAAATAGGATAAGACAGTATAGGTTGAAACGGAATAGCGTGTGCCGTTTTCAATAACCTTTATCCAAATTAATTCTTAGGTTTATTTCAAATTGAATATTTCAAATTGAATATATAAGTTGTCTGACGCATAAATCATGTATTATCAAAAATCTACTAGAAATAAGTTTTTTCAATTGATATTTTTTCTTTTCAAAAAAAACAGAGGCGAAGCGGAGCTTCGCACCACTTGCGATACAACACAATCATAAAAAGCATAAGACAAAAAAGAGAAAAAAGTAGAAAAAAACTAATTGAACCAAAAGTTTTGTATGTCTCGATGAAAGATAGCTAAGGTTCGGCTAAGTTATTTATATGTTTTGAACTTGTTATACTAATGCGTAATTTCAAAAAACAGGACTGTCCAAAATCTTAGTTGTTTCTCGACTAAAATAAATAAGCTTAAAAAATTCTGATTTTGGAACTTTTCCAAAGACATAAAATTTCTCTTACAAAAAATTAAAGAGTAGTCGCTTCTGCAGAAAAATTCGTACAACCGCTTTTTTCGATTAAAAATTTTTTCTCCGATTTGTTAGGGATTTTTTTGAAAATCAAGTTTCTAAAACAATATCAAATCTCAAAAATTTTTCTTCTGCTAAAATCAGATCGTGGACGGTAAAGTAGAGAAAGTTCCCGAAATCAGATTTCTTGATTGATCACTTAACCAGGAAATTGGCACGGTAATTTTCGAGAAAGGTAAAAAAACACTTCCAAAAATGGTTCAAATTTTAAAACTTCAACTTGTTTGAGAGCCATAACTTTTTTTTCTAAAATGAATTGTGTGAAAAATTATAAAGCTAAGTTTTCAACAACTTGAGTCAATTAAACATATGATATCAAATTTGGCAGGACAGCTATCGAGAAAAGTTCGAAAAACGGCCAACAAATCAGAAATTTGTTATTTTCGAGATTCACAGCTTTTAGTTTCGAAAAAAATAAGAGTCGCCGTTTATACAGAAGAGATGCACCCATCATGTTATTTCTATTGAACACAAAACTTAAGTTTGGCAGGGTAGTTCTCGAGAAAAGTTTCGAAAAACTGTTAAAAAATAAAAGTTTGACTTTTCCGAGGGCCATTATTTTTTGTGACACAAAGCCGTCCTTTGAATGGATTGAACCCAAAAATATATGAGAGGGTATTTCTCGGTAAATTCATAAAAGTTAGAAAAAAACGCTCAAAAAATTGACTTTCCCGAGGGTGATAACTTTTTCGAGGAAAGTTATAAAAGATTAAAAAACGGTCAGAAAATAAAAAAAATTTGACAATTCCCAGTGCCATAATTTAAAGTGTAAAAAATTTGGGCTTAACCGCTTATGGAGGCGAACTTTTCAAATCCGTTCAATTCAACCTCCAATTCAAGGGGTAAAGCAAAAAAGACCAAGGTAGTATGCACGCAAACTAGAATGTAGGCGATTTTTCTATGGATACCCTATTTTTGAAAATCGGTAGAGGTTTTTGGGAAAAAAACTGATTTTTTTTTTTGCAAAAAGTGATACAATTTTCCCAAATAAAAAAAACCGGATCCGATACACTTTCATAGTCCTATTATTTTATCAAATAGGAATTTTAGGTAAACCTGTCAAGCAACTGAACAAACTTACGAAGCGGAAACAAGACCGACAATCTTTGAGCAGACACCAGTTGAGGCGAAAGAAAAATGATGTTGTAAAAACTTTGAAAAGTTTGAAGTCCCCCTGAAACTACTGTAGTAACTAGAACCCACCCAGTGGTTAAAACTGAATTGTCACAAAATTGAGCATGTCTAGTGAAGTGCATTGAGCAAGACAAGTGATTCATTCAACCAATTTTGTTAAGCTAGTTGTTAGCCCGAAAAGTCTACATTCCGTTTGACAACTCTTGCTAATCGCAAGCGTAAGTAAATTAAATACTGTTTCGATCGATGTCATTGGTTGAGCAGCAGATCTCTAATGTGAAGCTTGCGAGCTATTAACTATCATCTCTTGATTTCTTGATAAACAAATTATGGGAGAACAGTATAAAAAAGTACGCTAGTAAAATAACACAATGAATGCATAAAATCAGTGAATAGTGAACTATGTATAATACCAAAGAAAATATTAACCAAACACTATATGAAGCCAACAAAGATATTTCTATTACAAACATAAAAAACAATTCGACAAAGAATGAAAAAAGCCAAAAAAAACTAGGTCCACAAAAACAAAGTTTCGTAAGTCTCGGCGGAAATTCATTTTATGCAAAAACACCAGACAATTGAATATAAAGTTCTCAACAAAACAAAACTTTCGAAGAAGAAACAAAGCCGACTATCTTTAAAAAGACAAGGAGCCGGAAAAAATATATTAAATTTAAAAACTTTCAAGTCCCCCTTGAAAAAGATTAATCAACACCTGCACTTGCAACGTCAATGAAAGTTGTTTACAGAACAAGAAAAATACGTATCCGCGATGAGGCAACTGAGCTGACAATCATTGAGCAGGCACAAGTTGAGGCAAATGAAGAATTTTTTTTAAATATAAAAAATGTTTTTAAACTTTTGAGTCCCCTGAAACTACCTAGAACAATTGCACTTGCAAGTACAATGAGAGTTGCTTACAGCACAAGTAAAAACCGTGATGTGGCAACGAAACCGACAAAATTAGAGCAGACAAACTGAGCCAAAAAAAATTAATTTGATCAAATAAAATTTTAAATTTTCAAGCCCTCCCCTGAAACTACATGTTTCGCAAGTGTTATTGATACCTGATTCTAAGTCTAGGTAAACCTCATGTTTGCAACCAACTTTTAATACAAAAATTTAAACGGAAAAAAGTACAGTATTAGAACACATAGCCAACAGAGGGTTGGCAAAAGTCAATGAGCGCAAGGAAACAGAGATAAAACTATCTTTTTGAAAAAAAAATCTTCCTGACATTCAATTCTCGAAGTTAAAACATATATAGCCTTACAGCTCATTGAATTTCACACAGCAATAATACGACAAAAACGCAGCTGTTTAAAGTGCGATAAGAAAAAGTAGAAACGTCTGTCGCGGATTCGATCTCCGACCTAGAGATTATGAGTCTCGCCCACTAACCACTCAGCCTCAGACGCTTAATAAATAGCAAAAACTAGCCACAAATAACAAAAGAGACCAGAAGATATAAAATATCCATTGCTACAAACCATGATTATAGCAAGTGCCACTAAATAATAGACCACTTTTATTTGTGCGTTACGTTGGAACAAAAGAGGGTTTGTACTAATACAATACGCTCTTTAGCTCGCTAAGGTAAATAAGAATTAATGATTGCCACACTTTGTTCAAAAAATTAACTCAATTTGAAAAAACTGATTCAACTGCTGGGATATCTGAAAATGCCGCTAGGATATCTGAAAATTGAAATCCACTTTCGATGCTAAAACTTGAACAAGTTTTTCCTGTTTTTTTAATCACGAAGTAAAAAAATATATGGCATTACAGCTCTTTGAATTTCATTAACAATTTATGATTGACATTTTGTAGCTAAAAGTAACTCAATTTGAGAAAGCTGGATCAACAGGTAAAGCTTTTTATTCCAGTGGGACATCTGTAAATTAAATTACACTCGAAACTAAAAGTCGATCAAGTGTTTCGTGATCTTTATACTTTTTCTGATCGACAGTGGAATTGTCTTTCCTTTGACAAAACAAATAAATTGAACTGAAAAAGAAATCAAACGTCAAACAGCGAAACCTCAAATTTGAGCGTGAAGAAATTGTAGGAATTATCCAAATTGTTGGATTCTTAACCAGGAGCAAAATCATTGGTTATGGAAAGGATACAAAAAGTCCAAGCTTTAGATTTTTCAGCAACCTATATAAATGAAAAATCTCTCGTCATCAACGCCGAAAACAGGATAGACGTTTTAAAAAAAGTATATGGTACTAACTTGACAGTCCTGACTGCAGTACCAGATCTTTCTACAGCCGGAGCACAGATAGATGGCCTCTCCGCCACAGTTAGCACAATGGGATCCGGGAGGCTTCGAGTGCATGTTGCTGCCAACTGGATTTTGATGGGAGGACACAGGGCCAGAGGAGTCGGCGTCTGTCGAGACACCACCCCCATTTCCTCCTCCTCTGAGTTGTCTCGATATGGGCGAATGTGTGTTGACTCCGCCACCATTATCGACCTGGAAAACTCATAATCGTAGTGTAGTCCGTGAGAAGCTCAGCGCCGACTAGCATCTGAGAAGCTTCAGCACTCAATGGTTAAATCAGCGTCAATAATTGGTTCCTATACTCAACGGTCTACTACTAATAGAGTCTACTACTACATATTCCAACAATCAAATGATCAATTTTTTTTCTTCACGTTTTGTCATTTGCGTTGCAACTTTTTAATATAAAGGGTTGAAATTGCTAGATGAATTTATTTGGTGGAACAACGACAGACAAATGAACTTACATAGTTACGTGGTCCGGCGCCAAAAAACGGTCGCATCTTTTTGACGATACAGATATTAAAAGGTCTTAGGCTCGTACACCAGAAAGTTGGTCAAATGTAAGAGACAACATAACTGCTTTGGAGAATCTTGTGCATGGAACGTAGTTGTCATTTTTCCAGAATAGAACGGTTCATTTCTTGGCTAATTTCAACCAACAGCGTGAAATAACCATTTTGCTATTTTTGGAACCCAACCACGTAACTCTTTCAGTTCTTTCTGTTGTTTTTTCTTCCGACAGTTATTTCCATTACGTTCTTGATATTAAGATTCGGCTATTTATCATCGAAAAATGTTGAACAATTTCCCAGACTCAAACTTTAACGATCTTACTTAAAGCAAAATCGCGCTTCTAGAGTTTTGCTAGGGTGACTTGAGGAAACATTAAACAACACATTGACTTGAGCGTGAACAAACTATAGACGACCTAAATAAGTGAAAAATCGTTTCGTTGATGAACACTTTACAAGTCGTTTTTTTAACCAAAAGTCGTTTTTTTAACCAGTCAATTAAGACTGAAAACTTACCAAATGATTAGCGGCAGAAACGGCCGATCCTATTCCGTAGGGATTGTGGTGATTTGAAGACAAAGCGTGAGCGGCTGCAGCACTGTTCACAGTCGTAGCACTTCCATGATGCTGTCCGGGAGGACCTTGCGGCGACTGCTGCATTCCGGTAGCACTGCTGTTCGCGCTCTGCTGTCGATGTTGATTGTAGTGATGTGCGGCTGCTGCGTTGATTGCGGCGGCGGCAGATGGCGGCATCGGATGGTGCTGTTGTTGTTGCAAGGCGGCCGCATTAATAGCAGCTGCTGCTGCTTTTCGTTGTGACTCTAAATAACATCATCAACTTAATCAGCAAAATTGACTTTTTACACATACTTTAAACATTACGATACAAGATCTCATAGTGACTCCAAAAGAGAGATACTTTAAAAAAATTTTGTTCAGACAAATCACGGAGTAGAGAAGAGACTATGGCCGAAGGTAGTACAAAGACAACATGGTATCGAGCACGCACAACATCCATGCACTTCGTGCTTTCTGCATAAGAAACCTTGGTATACTTTTGCAGGCTACTGCCAGTTTTGCTGAAAGAGTTACTACTATCCCTCGTTGCGGTTTCGTCAGCATCAAGGCGGTACTTTGCATATTTACAACGAAAGTCTGTCTCCGCATCAAATATGAACGAAGGTAAGTCAATGTACAACAAGACGGTGCAAATCGTTTTAAAAATTACTTAAGATCCCTGTGTTACACTTCAGTTATGGGTCGACGCTTTTGAAGAGTTTGATTGGCCTAAGATTAAGACTCCCTGTGAAACATGGCTTCGTTCAGAGCAGAATACCCGAGGTTCAAATCCGTGCGGAGAATAATTGAATTGAGAACGGGCATATCTAATATATTTATACTGCAAACTTTCGGTCTCGATCTAGCGAACTGCTTTGAAGCCAAGAGAGCCACAGGGAAAAAAGAAATCAAAGCAAAAGACATTAACTTGCCAAAATGGAGATTCCGCTGAGGCCTTTTAGAAAATGTGCAGAAACGTGAAATTTTTACCAGCAGGCTAATGCGGTCTCATTAATAACTGTTAGAAGCTTGGAACTTTGTCAGCTAAATATTTTTATCAGATCTGGATAAATAACTACAGATCAAAGAACTTGCTTCTGCCTGTCGAAAAAGGCCAAAAATACATCATGATAATTTCAGTGGGAGGGAGGGTTTAAAATTTTTGTGTAAAAAAATTTGTGTATTTACCGTGATGAAAAGCTAATATGGCGGCGGCAGTTGGGTCTGTATTAGAGGGGGGCATTCCTGTCCCTGAAGCACTGAGATGAGGTGGAGCAGCGAATCTTCCCATGGCGGCATGATGCAACTGAAACAAAAAAAAACTCACAAACTGATACATAATTGTTCCTACTTTCGGTGAAAAAGCGGAATATTATTGCTTAGGGTGGGTTTTTTATTCAAACTAATTTCGACTTTTCGGCTATATATTTCTGACGGAATTTTTTATACTATATGAAAGAATTTTTTTTTCAAGAGCTCAATTGTAAGAAAAATCACCTGTAATATTTTCCCGTAAAGTTATTGGAATTTGAAAATTGCTAATTTGGCCAGTTTGTGACAAAAAACGCGCATATACTGCGTTCTCATAACCCGCGTAAGCAGCGGATTAATGCGTTCCAAACTGAATTGAGTTAAGTCAGTTGGTCTCATTATTAGAATAAAATACGCTAAATACATTCCTGTTTTATTCTATATTTCGTGCTGATTTAAATTTACATTGAGTAAATTAAATAAATGAAAAATTAGATGCCATTTAAGCTCTTTGAATATCTAGAACAATTTATGACTGGCGCTTTGATGATAACATGGAACCCAAGTAGAAAAAACTGGATATGTAGGTAAGTTTTTATTCCGCAGGAAATCAAAAAAAATAATATCCACTTTCCAAATAGCCATTTCCACGTTCGTATTTGGAGAGTGTTATTTACGTAACTTGTGCTATTTACGTAACTTGTGTTATTTACATAACTTGTGCTATTTACGTAACTTTCAGCAGATGAATTTCAATTGAACTCAAAAAGTGCATATATACCTAAGTGCATTCATGAATGCATTAAGAGGTATGAATGCACATCTGTACTTATTGGAGCAATTTAACACTTTTTCCTAAAAAAACAACAAAAAATCACTTAAACCTATATAAGAGTATTCACTACATTCATGAGTACTAATTTAAAAAAAAATGAAATAGAACTAAAATCGAGTTGGCCAGAAAGTTAGTCTGCAAATCGAAAATTTCGGACCAGCTTTGTTGACTGACATAAAAATTTTGGGCACAGTCAGTATTAATATTAATTTTTGAAGCTATCAGCCAATTCTGAACAAAATTGCATGCAACTTCAAATTTTTATGCAAATTTGGAACTTAAATTATATCTATTATTACCTTTCATCTGTTGAAACTTCCAAGAAAAGGGCATTTGCTTTTTGATTAATTTAATCTGATTGATTTTTTACAAGTATCGAACAGAACGCGACGATTCTACGAAGGCATGGTGACCGAAAACAAAAATATCCAAACCAAGTTGACAATTATTTTCAAAATTGAACCCGCAAACTCTTGTGCTTATACAGGTGTTGCAATCAGTAGGAAATGGAAGGAGGTAGAGCACGGCTTCTCTTAAGGGTGTGCCGAAAAAACGCGTTTTTTTTATAAATCCTTCCAAAAAGTGCCTGTTTTTCACAACTTTCAGGGAATTTGGTCAAAATAGGGTCTCTGTCGTTACTTAGGAGAGCTCAAAAATCTACTGGGTCGACCCTGAAACAAAAGTCAACCTAAAAATTTGGTCAATCCAAATTAGAAATAAGACTTCAACGTGGACTAAGGATTTGAGAACAATGTGTCGAGCATGCTTTGTGAAAAAGGAATTCGATTCTTCTTCCAATTACACCACAGAAAACTCCAATTAACTGAGAGGAAAGAATTAGCCTACTTTTTTACTTTTTACGGCAGAATAATTATTTCCTATCAGCTAAAATGTGTTTTCAATTTGGTAGGTAGACTCAATTTAACAATTTTGTTTTCAATAACCTCTTTTTCTTTGACGAGAGACAAACGACGACCTTCGCTGACTTTTTTCTGACACTTTTGGAGAACAAAATGGTCACAGAAAAGGAAACTATTAACAATCGAACATGTGATCTCATTAGCGAAATTGAAATAAATCAAAAGCGCATTCGACTAATAAGGTATACTTCAATCAATAAACAGTGCTATATTTAGGTTATGTGCAAAACAGCAACTTATTCGAAACCTCTTAGAGGATAAAATTTGCTCCTAAATGATCGGCCCAAATTTCGACTCTGAAGAAAGTAAAAGCTATTTAGGTTTTATATAGCTTTATATTTTATGTTTTCTATATATAGGTTTCTACTTAAGAGAACAACCATTATGAGAACATAGCCGACAGTTAAAAAAGTTTCAATAAATTCAAGAAAACCGAAAAAATACACACTTGTTTTTCTTGGAGAAAATGCATAGCCTTAAAGCTCTTTGAAATTTATGGTTATCAGTTTTTTTATACAAATAAGCTAATTTGAGAAAACTGGATCAATAGGTAGTTTATCTTTTCTGCTTGGAAACTTAACAATCAAAATCCAAATTCGAAACTAGAAGACGTTAAAATGTTTGACGCCATTATTGCTTTCGTAATTAGACAATGCTATTTGCCCTCCTTTTACCAAACGAACTCAAAACTAAATGACCTTATTAATTTGGCGTGAACTTTTTCATGAAAAAGAGCAAAAAAATCATTACCACCTATGTAAGTGTCTTCATGAAAAACACATGATGGCACGAAAAACACATAATAGTTAAGCAAAAATGTGGTCTCGCTTTTGAAATACAGTGAAATTTTCTTTTAAAAAAAAAGACCGAAACAATTTTTGAGTTCCTAAGGAAACTGAGAAATCACTCCTAACGACGTAATTTTCAGAATAATTCATGTATAAACCATATTTAAACACAGAGGCTAAGCAGAGCTTCGCATAACGTACGATACAACAAAAATATAGCATTAAAATGTATATTAACATCGTTTACGGAAAAAGTCTTCTACCAAGTCTACTTTTCGCAAGGTTTAAAATAACACTAAATTTGATTTTCAAGGAGCAGATTAAATGGATAGGCAAATCGCAAGAAAAGCGAATCTACTAGCTACACATCGCTACAGGAAAGATTCAGGAAAGAGCAATCATAAGCCCAGATAATAAAGCCTTTCATTCGTTCACTTATGTATTAATATCATAACATGCCGCTTCAAAAGCAAACAGGTTAACACCAGACTACTTAGTCTACAGCTTATGAGATTTATATCCTTACACGTGCGTGCTTAACAAAAATCAGTCAGCAAAAATTTCACTTGAGAAAAAAATTCTTGCTGCATACTATGTTTGGCTCCTGATACCAATCAGCCAGGGATGCTCTTTAAATGAGCGGAACTATTTCAATTCTGCAAAAATATGACTTGGCGTAGTACGTTTGGCAGTAAAAAACACATCTAACAGAAACGGAAAACGCCAATGAACGCAAGAAAGTCACAAGATTCAACGATTATTTTTAAACATTTTCGAAAAACTTCAAACTTGGCGTTGAAGATTTTCAAATTTCGAGAAAATTTGCAGCCAACTTTTAGAAAAAATTGCGCAAATTGAGAAAGCTTGATCATTAAACACAGAGGCAACTGGATCATTTGTCGTCTCAAGCTTGGGGATTACCGCAACTTGGAATAGAACTAAACCATTGATCTAAGGGAACTAAGCTGACAAATATGACACAGAAGCGAAGTTGCACTCCGCATACACAAGCGAAAATATGACCGATAACGCTACTGAGAAAAACTGAATGAGTAAAATTTGAGTATACAAAATTTCATAAGTGACGCACGCCAATTATGAGTCTACATAATTGCTAAGTGATGCAAGCCAATTAAGATGCATTAGCAGTACCAGTCAAAATGAAAAAAGAAATTTTCCAATTAACATGCCTCCATTAATAGAGCGGACGCATTTAAACTAGTATACGAAACAATGCAATAATAGCTTAATAGCTTGATCAAAATGAACACTTTCAAAATGAACACATTTTGTGGCAACAATATTTGCGACTTAGGTTGGAAAAAAGAAAGCTCATACTATAACACAAGCTACGCTTGTGTAAACAGACGGACGACAGTCCAAAAAAGCACAACACAACAGTCCAAAAAAGCACAAAAACCTGAGCAGAAATCATTCATGTCGAAAAAAAGTTCAATAAATTCTTAACTTGGAAAAAAATTTCCCTCAGAGCGCACACAAAACTTTTTTCGCACCTAACGACGCAATAAGAGGCCACTAAGTCGATATTAATTAGGCTGACGTTTATTTTGCCGATTAAAAGAGGGAGAAAAAAGGGAAAAAAATAATTTTTTACAAACCGAGGTGGTAAAATTACAATCGATGTGAGAAGCAAATTTCGATTTTTAAAATGAAGGACTGCGTATGCGTTACCCCATAGGCGTATGCGCTACCACCAGATAAAGTATGCAAGAGAAACTACAAAATTAGAATTCATTATCAACCAAGTTGTTTACGGGAAAAAAAGTTGTTTGCGGGATAAAAGTAAAGTACCTGATTGGAATACCCTCGTTATCGCAAGGGTAATGTATTATGTGTTCAAATTTCAAAATTTAAAAGCCATTCGCATTTTTTCGCGCCTATGCATTTTTGTAATTAGGCTATCTTTTAGCAAGTGCAATTGAATAGAAAAGTTATAAAATCACACATGCGTGCTTTACAAATATCAGCCAGCAAAACCTTATCTTTAATTGAGAAGAAATAATTCTTGCAGCATACACAGGTTCGACTCCTGATACCGATCAGTCATGGATGCGCTTAAAATCTTAAAATGAGCGGAAATGTTGCGATTCCGCAAAAAAGTGCCTTACTAGGAAAAACACGGCAACCAGAGTTGGAACAAGCCCAATGAACTCAAGAAAATACGATTATTTTTTGAGCATAACCGAAAACTTTGGCGTTGAAGTTCTTTAAACTCCAATAAAATTTTCTGTCAATTTTTAGAAGTGAAATTGAACTGAAAAGAAATTGAAAATCTAACTAAATCAAGAAATTATAAATTAGCAGGAAAAAATCTAATTGAAGCGTGAAAAATTGTGTAAAAGGATCAATAGCTAATTTTGTGTTTCCAAGGGAGTTCAAAAAATTAAATGGGGCTTTTGCGCCAATTCCCAGTTCAATCACGGTTAGCATACCTTGATCACTGCTTGAAAACTGAAATTAAAAAATTACTAACAAACCACCAAAGACTAAAAGATGCATTAACGAATAATTGAATATCACTTCATTCATTAACACTAAGAAAACCATGAGACAGAAGTTGCAAAATTTGGAGCTAATTTTTGCTTTAAGAAATATACTGAAAAGAAACACCGATTTATTCGGTTGGATCTTGTTAACTATTTCCTCCCCCTTTTTGGACCTTGTTAACTATTCCCCCTATGCATGTACTATTTTTGACAACTATTTCTGTATAAAATATGCATTTCAAAAATGTCAACAATTAAGAGGGTTTTCATTTTCGCGCGTTCGTATTTGTATTACTCACTATTTATATAATACTCACGTAAAAATTTCATATATATTTTCTGAAAATTCTTTTAAGCTATTGAAAAAGTGGCCTCCAAAGTTGAATTTCTGAAAATCGAAATAGGGGGAAATAGTTAACAAGATCCATTCGGTTTTACAATTTGGTGTTACTCAGAAAGCGGTTTAAATTTTGAACAAAAATTTTTGCGTTTCTCGTTCATTGGATTGCTATATTTTTCTGTTCCGATTACTTTACGAAATGGGAAAAACTTTTCCGCCCAATCTTCGCTACACTCAGTGGCATTTAAAAATAACAACGGGAAATTAAAAATATTTTCCATAAGCCTGCTGAATTTGAGAAAAACACCAACTTTTCATTCCACTGCAAATTCCGTTACAAGAAACCAATAAAATTTTTCGCGCGTTTTTGCAATTTACTTAATGAAGGGCTTAATTTGCCTTTAATTTGACAAATGAATTTAAGAGCTTCCAAAGAAAAAAACTGCGGAAAAAGTAGATCGTCAATAATTTCTAAAAAATTTTTTCCTGAAAAAAAAACTTTAGAAAAAAGCACACCAGCTAAATGACGTGTTGCACTTCATTCGTTGCCAATTAAAAATTTGCTTTGCAAAATTTCAAAAGTCAATCCGACAAAAGAAAAAAGCGGGATTAAATTTAAGGCTTCTGAAAAAGTAAATATTAAAAGCACATGACCTAATTCGGTGGAAACCTTTGCTCAATTTATGATAATCTATACTGTTGAAAAAACTAAATAAAGGCGCCAAAACAACGATCACAGACTTTTGAACAAAAATTGACAAAAAGCTATTTCGTTTATTTGTATTTTTTTCGAGTTTTATAGTTGACCTGCTCAGATCAGCTCTTCCGTGAATAACTTTTTCCAAAATTTTTTCGATTGCCTCCTTTGACTATCTGTCGACTGCCTCCTCAATTGCTATTTTGGCATCGAGACCAACAAGTCTTTCCTCATTTAAATAGATAATCATTAAAATGTTCTTCCAATTCTCCGGATGTTATGTCTTGGCATTTTCTGTGTGAACCAAAATTAGCTTCCACTCTATTAAACAAGTCACAAATGCAACATTTGGCTCTCAAGCAGTGACCCTTCAGGAACATCTTCAATCGGCACAGTTATGGTCACTGCTGTCTTTGAAGGCGTTCAATTTTCAACATGTTGCAATAGATTCTTTTGAGCCGAGATCACGCACAGATTTTGAAAAGCATCCGTGCCCCTCAATACTGCAAACAGCGCACAGACTGGAAGACCAACATGCGCCAAAATGAAAACCACGCAATCCGGATCACAGAGAATCCGGTTTGCAAATATTAAGTGCTATTAATATCCATCCATAACGAAAAGTGTATTCGCATAAAGTCATTTGAAAACCCGAGCTTCCAACGGAAAATTACTTCAAACTGGAGCAAAACACTAAATTGTATCGAGAAATATGAAACATTCATAGAAACATTTACTAACTAATGCTCCCTCCAAATGGCTAGTCACGGCGCTAAACATTCCCTCATATCTCGGACGGTTCTAACCAGTCAAAAAACTTACGACCAAAAGAACTACAAAAGCTCCCCTGAAGTTAAAAGAGCTATTAAGCATGATAATTGTTGAGCAAAAGCCTATCAGACACAAATATTTTGGGCCATGAAAAGCATAACCCCTCTTTATATAATCAAGTCCATCTATAGCTTACACTTGAGCAACAGAAATTCGAAGCTCCAAAAGAAAGGACATTCGTGATAAGCCTGATCATCATTCCTGAAATTCCTGAAATTGTTCTCTTTCATGTTAGCTTGACTAATCAGACAATTAGTTCGCTTAGAGATTAATCTTATCTGAGGTATGCAAGACACCACACTTATTGCAAAACGATGGTTTTCTTATGTTTACCCCTGTCAAATTTACAAATTCCTTTAGGTGATTAGTTAACGACAAAATAGTAGCGGTGAATTGACGTTGACAGTTAGGTCATGGCCGTTTTATTTTGAACTCTAAAATTTAGAACTCTTGAAGCTCGTCACAGTTTGACAAAACATAATTGGTCAGAGAAGCCGAGTGCATTTTACAGTGAGATACCTGATACCATATGCTAAGACCTTCCCCTCTGCTATTAGTAGCATAATATCTTGGCATTTAAGTTTAGGATTGAATTTTATCACCAGGTATCATACCTGTGACTCAAGTTCATGCGCAGTTGGATTGGCTCCGGCAAGTGACGCATGCGGGTAATGGGACCCAGTTGTTCCGACTGAGTTTCCGGCTCCATAATGGGGGTTCTGGGAGGGCATTTTGTTCAGGGACGAATTTGCTGCTAGAATCGGCGAACGGTGCCCGGCAGTATTTTGGGCCGCTGCGGATGCCATCTGGGACGCATTCGGGACTCCTGAGGGTTGAAGGACTGAAAAGATCACAATTGTACACATTTAAAGAAGGGATAAAGGAAGGGAAAAAATGAATCAAATGAAAATCACTGAACAAATTTCGATTCTCAATTGACTTCGAAACTTGAACATTAAAATTATCAAAATTCTGTAACTTAAAAATGCCACAACACCATTGATCTGTGATTAAATCTTTTAATTCTAGGAGGCATGGGCTGCTACATTCTAGCTGCAGCATGACACGCATGTCTTAACGATGCTACAATTTTTAAATACGCATCAATTACTCATAAAAATCAAGTTACTATAGCAGAAAATTCGACGAGCCAAAAACTCAGAACACCGATAATTACACTTATACTTGACAAACACGGTACAAAATCTGCATATAATATAAAACAATCTTTCTAAAAATCAGACCAATTATTATAGTTTCAGTCTCTATCACTTACAAATGAAGTAATTTTAATTGGCACTTACATGCGCTTCGTGTAATTCCGCCTCCAGAAAACTTTCTCGAACCGATTTTAATAGCTTTTAATTCTAATTCAACTGCCAAAAACTTTTGTATAAGAGCTATTGAAAAGTTGAAACCAAAGGTTAACTTTGCAAGCTTATTCTGCTTGAGCGCGCTGTCATGAATCGACAGGCAGTATTATAGTTTTCGGTTCACCTAAGCAAAAGAGAACAAGTGAAGTTGGTGCGCAACGCGAACTCACGTTTCGGTACATGCGATCCCTGGTAGTTCGGAAATAGCCGAAGGTGCTCGGCGGCTGAATTGTGATGATACTGAGCCGCAACTGCTGCTGCCGTCATAGAGTCAGCTACTGGGTGGGGATTGTGATGAGGACCAGCGGTTCCCGGGGGTCCGCCAGTAGCACCGGGTGGCGAAGCATGAACTCCCGAAGACCCGTGGTGAAGAGCACTGGTTGAAGACGAGTGACCTAATGCGTGCTGTTGTTGTGACTTCATGAGCGCTGCTGCCTGCGCGACAGCTGCCGATTTCTGCAAATTATTCTAAAAAAAAAACAAAGTTAAGTGATAAAGAAAGCAGACAGTTGGAAAAGTGTACACAGAGGCGAAGCGGAGCTTCGCTTCACTTGTGATAGAAAGCAATCACAGCATTGCAAGCTACCGACAAAAAATTGAGACGGAAATAACAAAATCGAAAAAATATATTTTTTGAGGAAAAAAGAAAAAAAAATCAAAATAGTCAAAAAACAGCAATTAAAAAAAATCTTGAATTTTTTATTGAGGGGACACTAAGCCGACAATGCGTGCATTGAGCCAACAAAACAGGCACTCTAAGCCGCTCATTAAGCCGATAACAAAAAATACCATACGAAATTGTTGACACAATTTTTTTTAGCAATTAAGTTTTAAGACTGAATTTTCGCCGAACAAACTACCTGATTTTTTTAACCTCTTTTTTCCCTTGAAGCAAAACAAAACAAATCAAGGTAACTAAGCCGATCAAACATAGGCCGAAAAATTTAGGTCGCATAAGCTTGTGAGCTAAGCCGAATAAAAAAAATGAAAATATAGAAAGTTAGGGCGAAAAATTTTACACAGAGGCAAAGCTTCGCAAACACTACCGAGAATACAGCAAAAAAGCAGCTTTATAATAAGCAGTATAAAAAGTAGAAATAAGCCTCGAATAAGTAAAACTAAGCTACCTACCGGATTCGAACCTGGCACCTCGAGATTTGAATTCTCACGCCCTGCCATTTCGGCCACGGAAGCTTAACTATCGGCAAATACTAGTTACAAATAAAGCAGCTATATATGCTAATAAATTGCCAGTTCGATGCAGCAAGAGTGGCACCAATGATAGATAGACACAATTTTGCATGAAATAAATTGGCATATAGCAAACTAAAGGCCTCAACGCTAACTTTGCATGTAATAAATTGGTAAGCATAAAGCCAAATGATATATAAAACATGCATTTCAAAAATTTGCGAGACACATTGAGTTGGAAAATTTCTCAAAGTTTTTATTATTGTGCTGTTGTTTAAAACAAAAAACTTAATTATCAAATGTCCAGGCATATTCTATTAAAAAGCAGTAACGGTGCCACCAAAAGTAGCACCAATATTTGCAGCTTTAGTTGGAAAAAACTTCATACAAACTGAAAAATTCGTATATTTCTATAACTTCATACATACTGAAAAAAAAGTCCAGCCCGACGCGTAGAAATTTGGTGAATTCGTCATAAGTGAATCGAATGGTATCCAAAAATGAATAAAAATTTTTTAAAACTAGAATTTTTGCACTAGAATTTTTAAATATTTTTCAAATAATTTTCTTTCCAGAGAAGAGTAAAATGAAGCTTCGAAAACTAGTTTTCCTTCCTTTCAGTCAAATCAAGTGCTTATAGCCTAAATTATAACATATCTAGCAAATGTTACTCGATCGCTCGAAAATAACGGTTTGAAAAATCACAAATTTCAAACCGGTTTTTCGCGACAATAAGAAATATTTTTGGAACTTATTTAATGTCAAAGGGCTTTAGTATGATATATCACTATACCCTGTCCGATGATTATTTGTGGTACCTGATTTTGCAGGGAAAACAAAAAAGTTGAAAAAACCAAACGTAAACGAATACAAAATTCCTCCCCATTTTCAACAACTCGAACAATTTAACGAAAGTGACAACTAGCACAATTTGAAATATAATTTATAACCTAGGAATTTCGGTTTAAGATCGCCGATTACCATCATTAACACCTCTATTAATATACTTCAAATGTTAAATTGCATGCATATCTTAGTCAATTCAAAGCGCTCAAAGCATTTCAACTTACGAGGTACGAGTTATGATGGGCGTGTGTCGCAGCAGCCATCGCCACAGCATGGGGCGACGTTGCCGAGACATGCGAGGCCACGCTATGCGGCGTTGGGTGCTGACTAGGGTGTCTGATCAAAGGGTTTCTACTGTAATCCGAGGTTGCCGCCAGTCGAGCGTGCATCGCCGCGACACTATCCGAGTGCTGTGGTGACGAGTGATGAAGTTGACTAGGGTACATTGCAGATGACGCCGCGTGCAACTGACTAGCTGACAATGCTCTTTGCTGACTAAGGTGGCTCAGGTGATGAGCTGTTTCTTGCGCTGTTGGCGTCGTGCCCGTGAGCGAGGCGACAGCTGCTGCTAAACTCTGTTGTTGTTGTTGTTGTTGTTGCTGCTGCTGCTGTGACACTTGATGCTCATTGTGTGAGTAGGGAAGCAACCTGGGCGGCTCCTCGGGATAACTGTGCATAAGAGGAGGTCTCCCCACTTTTCCACCAGGGGGACTCGAGTTCTGCGAAGAACTTGTGTGATACTTAATTGGGGAACCCCCATTTGAGGAAGTGTTCGGCGACTCTCGCAACCCCCCGAGTCTTATACTTTTTGCAGAAGGTGGGGACATTACTACGGCTGGTTGTAATTCTGCGATTTTCCTTTTAGTTGCACTTGATACGCTTGATGGCGAAACAACTTCTAAGAGTTTCTCTTTCAAGCTCTCGTTTAGAAGTTTTAGAGCCGAAAAACTTTTCGAGTTAAACATACATGAAGTTACGATTGAATGAACATGCGATCTATTCAATTTCGTAGATGGGCACAAATTTGACATTGATACCAAAAGCTCGTTGGTGAATTCCAGTGTTTCTTCATTTGTTGGCATAGATGATTGTTTCACACTAGTCAATTCTGAGATCGGTGACACCGGCAGGCTTCGTACTGTTTTCCCATTAGATTTTGCAGTTTGACCCGATGATGCAGTATCGAGTGTGTCTGTTTTAGAAGCTATTATACTGTCGTCTAAAACAATTCAATCGTCAATGAAAAGAGTTGAAGGAGAATGAAGAATCTCATCTTAACTCAGGCGAAGCAGAGCTTCGCACTTAACATACAAAAAAACATAGCACTTCAAGCTAGTTGACAGAAAATGGACGGAAGCCAAATAAGTCAGACAAATTATTGAAAAATTTTTTTAAAACAAACTCGAAATTTTTCAAAAACTTTATATATTTTTCTCGAATGAAATTCACTATGCGGTGACTAATCCGATAATACTTATGTAGAAGCAGTAGCGGATTTAGGAGGAGGCGCGAAGGCTCCCCCCTCAGGGATTCGACCCCCTGCCGACCCAAAGGGTCCCCTTTTGTACTCTTTTGAGATATCAATTTTTGGCTGACAGAGCCTAAAATAATTCTTAAGTCGCGAAGATGAGAGCAAAAAAAACCTGCCGAAGTATAAACCAATCGAAAATGCGCGGAGTAACATTTGAAACGTTACTTCATATCAATGAAATTTTCAAGACTTTCGTAACTTTTTTACATAACTGTTAGGTAACTATTAACACCTACGTATTTTCGGCTGCTTGATACTTCGGCTGGTATATCTACCACCCGCCAATATATATTAATTATGAGGGGATAGTTCGCGCCAAAAAAACACAATTTTTTGGACGAAACCTTCCAAAAATTACCTAAAAACGCCTTTTTTGGCCGGTTTTTTCAAAAATTCGCCTACGGCGCAGAAAATTTGGTCGAAATAGAGTCTTAATAGTGATTTGGGGAGGTCAGAAAATCAATTTCATTGAACTAAAAAAAAGTAAATTTTTTTGAAAATCTGCCCTCGTCGAGAAAACCCTAGATTCGCCTCTGTGTAGACGCCCTTTAACCGGAATACTTATTTGTTGTTTTTTGTTCCCCCACCCCGATGCATGCATGAACATCAAAATCTACTTGCGCTCCTCAAATGGGGAAGCAGAAGCGACTAAGCCGATACCCCATAGATAGTAAAATTGCAGGCACTCTAACCTCGATGAGATTTAGCTTATGCTGCCAAAAATCCCGAACCCGAAAAGAAAACTGTGCAACTTCCCTCAAAACTGAGCAACTTCCTCATAATAGAAAACTGACATATTTTTCTTAACTCTTGATTTTCGCCATTCTTTGTTCCACTTAAAAATTATTGTTCTCAAGTACAAACTGAGGTAGAAATAAAGTAAGAAATATTTTTAATACGCTCACATGTAAGTATTATCTAAAACAGCCAACAGAGTTGGAAAAGAGTCATGAACCCAAGAAAACAGAAAAAATTGATGTCTGGCAATTTTGCAAAAATCTCAACTTCGAACTTCTAAGTAAAAAATAGATGGCCTTAAAGCTCTTTGAATTTCTAGAACAATTTATGATTGACACTTGACAAAATTTTCCCAGTTTGAGAAAACTGAATCAATAGGAAATCTGAAAATAAAATTAGAAAGTAGAAGTCGATCACGTTTTTCGTGGCCCTTTCACTTTTGCTCTTCGATAGTGCGACTTTTGCTCTGAGAGTTCAATCAGGCGATTGGGAAAAGTCTGTTTTGGGATGCTTTTTGAAGCAGATTTTTTTGGACTGGTTTCCTTTTGAAACACGCTTTCTAGGATCAGCTGATTTTTTATACAGTTGGAAGTGTCAATGACCTCAGTAAATCGAAAAACCGACTTTCGTTGAAGCATTTTCTAACAAAGAAAGGTAAAATTTTTCTAGCTCTTAACAGGATTAATTTATATTTTTAATTACGCTGGACAATCAGAAATATTAATCCAATTTTGCAACTAGAAATTATTCACTTTTTTTGACATTTGAATATTTGTTAATCGAAAGCAGAAAAAAATCAATGAAAAAGTACACTACATAAAAAGACAATTCATAGAAAAACAACAAAAAAACACGATCTTCAATAAGCGTATTCATCACTACGTTAATTCACACTTAAAAACCATGATTATCACAAAGCACAAATCATCTCAACAACAAAATCCTGTAATTTTTTTGCTTTAACTGATTATTCAACTTTTAACTCATACTTTTATATTTAGAGAAAATAGTGACAGACCGTCTAGCGCTGCGTTTGCCAGCTTGTTTTTGAAAATAACTCTGTTTTACAAAATCACTAAATAACAGTTTCCAAGTAAATGACCATAGATATGGTCAACCCCGTAAAAAACACCCAGTCAGTGGACCAGCTAGTCTTATTGCTTATCCTTTACAAATTCGAAATGCCAATTAGTTTTTAGATATATTACTTGTGATTGTTTATTAAAATGACTTTTTCTTTTTGAGTGCTATTCCATTCCCTTCACAGCTTGTAGCAAGAGCGTTTGTTTTAAAACATTATAAAACCGATTCACAAACTTTTGTTACCTTTGGACAGTAAATTTGCTGGCAGATGCTTAGCTGACGCATCGGTCGGCCTTTTCATTTCCTTCAGTGTACTATCGGTAGAATTCAAAGAAACCAGCGAGGAGGTATTTATTTCCGAGCCACTGAACTTCATTACTTCCGAATGAATCAAGCTATGACACAACTTCGTGAATGCGTTTGAATTTCTCCGCAAACAGCCCGGGTCTGATTTTGATTTATGCATCCCACTTAACGTGTTTTCATTTTGTGGAGACAAGTTTCCGATAATTGAGCCAAACTTTCCGCTTTCTACTACCGTTTTTTTGCTCTCTAGAAGCCCACGAACAACATCTTCCGAACACATAGTTGAAATTTTAGCTGCATCAACTGATTCCGACAAACTGTCTTTCAGCTTCACACTGGCACCTGATCCTGATTCGTTCTTATCCTGATCCTTTCCCTCCAAAGATTCGCTTCTAGTTCTTACTGCAACTTCGCGAGTTGGCTCACATGAGCTTATATTTTCACTGGCAACTACGATCTTTATTTTCTGCTCAGTAGGTGAAAGCGAGCATGGGGATGGTGCGCTGAGGTTAAGTGGTTCATCTTTCGTTAAAGGTGGGGGTGTTCCTATTAACTTCGGACTTGGCGTCGAGTAAGGTCCTGAAAACAACGCATCAGTTGTTCCAGAACCGCCGACAACAGCTGCAGGCGGTTCTTGAACACCCAGTCGCTGGCGCGATGCTAATGCCGCTACTGTCGCGTTCGCTATGGCCGAGGCGAATTGACGCTCGTCGCCGAAAACTTCGGCCATCAGGCTAGCCTTAGTCTGGGAGTCCAACTCGGTGGCCGCTTGAACTTGTCCGCTCTTTTCTGCTAGCGTAGACGGGAGAGCGTTGAACAAATGCTGCTCTAATAGATACTTGGTAAGATGACTAACCATATCACTTGAACTGTTGTTGGAAGACGTCTCCTGTTCTAGACCGTTTTTATCTTCTCGGCTCCTGGAACCCTGAGAAACCTCCCCAGCTTGTGGCGACTGAATTGATGCTAAGTTGATGTTACCTTCAGCGGACGAATGTTTTGTTCCTTCTTTGTTTACTGCAGATCGATTCACTTCGTTTAATTTCTGATGATCAGACTTTTTAGCGTCATTGGGCGATATTCTCTTGACAGTCACAGCTCGCTCCTTTTCAGTATTTTCGGCGACAACTGAATCGTCTAAACGAAATAGATTTGATTCAATTACTGGTAGTTTTCCTTTATGCTTTGATAAACTGAAAGCTGATTTGAAATAGAATGAAACGTCAGAAAAGTTTTTTTATTAATGAATTAATAACGTTTTGTTTTGTCATAATACACGTGGTGAAGAGTTTTCGATAAACTTTGAAAATATTGTCGCAACGTCGCCAACGGTAGCGAACGAACAAAGCAAAACATTTGCTAATTGAAAGTCTTCATTCTTTTTTATCTGACTGGGAAACGCGGCTGATTAATGAGCGAAGCGAAAGACAACTTGCCAAATTGAATTAGGCCTGGAGATTTGTAAATCAGCTTGAAAATAATGAGCAGTTTAAAATTATCTTCAAAAGGCTTTGTTTATTGATGAATTAAAAAATAAATGCAACTCAACCGCTCGAGTTTTCATTTTTATTACGCAGCCCCCGGAATTTGCGTTCAAGGCAACTCTTAGCATCTAAATTTTAACAAAAATGCTAATTAATTACTACGCGCATAACTAAATTGGCAAAATTTATGCATAATTGATTCCTGAATAAATTTGCAATATTCAAATTGGCTCACCTTTGACATCTGACTTATTGACAGCTGATGATTGGCGAGAAAGAGAATTTGTAGATTTTTGACCTCCATTTTCTAGCAAACCTTCCACAAGTGATTTCGATTTATTAACTTCGTCCCGCGCATTCGCATTGTTGAAAGATGATTCTTCGTCTATTTTGAGCATGTTTGGAGAGGCCATTGGGGACTGATAAGCGTCATTAGATGAGTCATTTTTGTCAGCAGTCCATCTAGCTGCTGCCGAGTTCGAAGACTGGATAGTTCCATTCTTTCGGCTGCCTGGAATACTCAAAACAGAAGTCGCCACATTCGCCGAGTCGTTATTTCGGGTCTGGGTTGATGTCATCTTCAGGTTGCCAGCAGCTTCCTGACTTTCTAGAGTCGGAGAATTTGATTGTGTAGATGACCTTGAAACTGTATCGAACAGACTTGAGAAAACGGATACACGAACTTTAGACTGGGAAGAATTGCGTAAGCATTGGTCAATTGCAGAGGAAACTAGGCTATGGAAAACTGATATTGCGTCCGAAGGAAGGTAGTTGGGTGAAGGTCCCGAAACCGCAACAGTGCTAGCCGAGAAGCCCTCAGTTGTGCTACTCGAACTTGACTGTCGAAGGATAGACGCCGACCTCTCGGTGGTTTCGGCTCCCGATGACAGAGACGACGAAGAACTCTGTCTCAGAGAATTTTTTAACGGAGCTTCCGAATCTGTCGATTGACTCTCAGAATTATTGGACTCGCTAGTCGCGGGTAAGGGGGCTTGGATAGATCGACTGAAAGGTGGCACGTGAGCAACAATTGAGGATCTCTTGCCACCAGAAAGCAACTGGTGACTTGAACTCCTGTATGATGATGTATGAGTTTCGGTCTCAGATATTGGCGATTTTCTAGAAGATAGGTCTTTCGTAACTGTACTCGATGTAGTTAGTGCATGATTTTGATTCCCCTTATTAGTCAACTTTGAAGTCAGATCCGAGTTTTGACGGTTTTCAGAAGACGTTTGAAGTTCGGCCGATCCCGGATTGCCAGTAGCTGGCAATACTGCAGAGGATGTTTCCATGATCTTGAAATGGCGGCAGAATGGCTAGATTTCTGGATTTAGTCGTTTGTAATTTGGGGTTATAAATAGAGGAAAAGGCTAACTCAGAGTACGCAGGTTTATTCAACAGGAGTGCAACATAACTGCGAATTGGAAAGTAATCCATCTTTGTCAGTTGAGAATTGATAGTCGATGTCTTGGACAGGATGTAAGTTTTGAATTAAAGTTGAATATAATGTTGATAATTTTGGGTCAACAGACTTGGGGATATCTTGTACGGAAGTGCAATTAAAGCTAGCGGCGCACAAACTGCTGCTGCGGCGACGGGAGCTGAAGCGATAACTCTGCGGTACCATGGGAATTATCTGTAAACAAAAAGAAACATTTTTTAGAAAGGCCTAATCAAAAAGAAGTATTCGAAATTAAAACTGATTTGACGGGCGCCAAAATATTTCGCACGAGAGATGATATTACACTGCAGTTCGGTACAGTCACAATTAGACCTGATTGATTGACGTTGCTTAGGCTCAGCTATTTAGAAAAAGGAAACGATCTATATCTCATTCACAATCCTTTCCTTAAGATGAAAACCTATACTCGCAGGCAATAACCTGTAGTTTATGGATTTGAAAAAAAACCCAGGTTCATCAATCAAATTTTTCCAAATACTACTAAAAAAATTCAGTTCAGGTGAAATTCAGAAACGAAATTTAAACATGACACCATAAAAGCACTCCATTTTAGAGGTAACATGAATTTTTATAGTTAATTGGAAACAATTTCCGCCCTTTTAGATTAAAATCAAGAACACTTACTTTACTTTGTAGTCGAGTGAACAAAAATAAACGAACGCGTGAACAAGTGATGAAAAAATGATTTGAAGTTTGTTGGAGGGAAAAATGCTAAAAAAAAGGGGAAGACACTTAAGGATAGCTAGGAAAGAAATGACAGGAAGAATTAGCACTGAAACTGGAATGAGACGAAGAACTAGTATACGAAAAAGTATTAAAAGAAGCACTAAAAGTAGGAATTAAGAGAAGGCGAAGAAGAGAATAAAGGAGCTGCTAAATAAAAACACACGAGACACATTGTTCGCTGAATTCCATTTGCAATTTGTATGCGCAACACAGTAGCTTTGGTGACCTCCCAAATCGAATCTGCATTTTAATCCCCAGCCAACTTCATTCTAATTCTCCTTATAATCCCCACGCCTCTCTGATGATTATGACAGTGTTAATACTCCAAATCGCAAATCGAGTCTGATAAAAATGACAGCCACTAACTAATTTACTGAATTTAAAGCAATTTTAAGTTCTATTTTAAACTTATTTCCAGTTTCCAGTAATCAGGGTAAGCCACCAATCATAAATACTCTTTAAATCACTAATACGACATCGCCTAGTTCATAAAACTTATGTGAAACTTACCTTTTGCTCTTTAAAATAATCAAAAACTGAACTGATTCGCTCAACAAGATTATACTTCAAGCTCTAACATTTTGGTAGTTGTTATTTTTCTCCAAGATAAAGTATAATGATGTTCAGTTTGCCAAACTAACCATTTAATATTTCTCATGAACGTCAGTCATAGTAAATGCTAATTTTGGCTGATGGATCAAGCTAACATCCTTCCCCCAAAATAGACCAAGTTAAGATCATCCAACCTAGCGTTGAATTTAAATAGAATTTTTTCAGCTGCGTGTAAAATGCTCTATTCTGATTGGCTGAAAATTCAAACTCAGAACCTAGTTAACATCCTGCTCTTAAACAGCTTTGGGGGAGGGGTTATGATTTTAACTTGGTCCTGGCTAATTTCACTGCATTTCCTTCGCATTATATGAAAATTTAATAAGCTCTCGAAGAAAAAGGCACGAGTATATTCTTAGTTACATTAAAATAGCAAAGAAAGTCTGTCACGATGGTATTACAAAATACCAGGTGCAAAGAAATAAATAGGCACTGAATTATGGAGGTTTAATTACAAATAGGATGTATGTATCCAGCTTAATCAGCTGCTCCGATTAAGAAGCAGCTTTCGTCTCATTAATACTTAGTAAAATTAATTAGCAGCGATTGCTTCGAGTAATACAA
The DNA here is from genome assembly GCF_963678635.1 of Symsagittifera roscoffensis. Classification (NCBI taxonomy): domain Eukaryota; kingdom Metazoa; phylum Xenacoelomorpha; order Acoela; family Convolutidae; genus Symsagittifera; species Symsagittifera roscoffensis. Next base: position 27,513,420 of record NC_087067.1, on the reverse strand, counting down.
AAAGCCGAAATTCAAGTTAAACCACCGGTTCAGAAATAATTAACAGCAAGTTTTGTGTCAACGTCAACGACGATATTTTGAATGGAAGGAGACTCATTCAAATATAAATATGCCAAGACAAAAACCAGCCTCCGGAAAACACCTGGCGACTTAGACGTAAATTCTGTTTCATTTTCCACATCGCAAATTTATGACAAGGTAAACGATTCTGTATCTTAGAAGCACCGAAACATATGTCACTTAAGAAAACGCCTCTATTCTCTGAAAAAAAAACTTGACCATTAAAATATCCATTTCAAAACGCATTAAAAACGTCGACCAATGACTTCACTAACTGAAACGCGAATTCTTATACTGCCCACAGTGAAGTTTTATGGCTAATAATCGAATATAATAGATTTTCATGGTCTGTCTCCATAAAAATCTAAAATAATCGATTAATGGATCAAGGACTAATGTATTAAAAATCAAACTCTGTAGAAATCTATCTTATTTATTATAATTGATTATAGTGCTGATTTGAATAATCCGGACAAAACACATTGAACCCGAAAATTAAAACGAGTTTTTCTCAAATTGGGTTGAATTTAGGCGAAAAATGATGAAGACAAAACTTGCTTTGAATTTCAGCAGAACTAATATGATGCAGTTTGTTTCGCAAAATTCGTCCCCAAATTTGTAACCCAACAACCGATCATTTTGGCTTTTTTAGATAATCAAAAATACTGCAAAAACTAAATCAAAGTGAACCTTTTTCGTAGCCGAACAAAGTTTAAAAAGACAATAATCTTGTAAACATAAATTTATTTTTGTTTGATAGACTAAAAATGACATTTTACTAGAAAAAACACCCTATTTTTATGTATAAACAACTTCTAAACATTTTGCTCCAAGTTTTTGGAGATAGAGTCTTCTTTAACTTTGTTTGGTTACGTAAGAGATTCACTTTGATATAATTTTGACAAAAAATAACTCGGCAGTTTTGGTGTTATTTTTGATTATCTAACAAAGCCAAAATGATTCGTTTTTATGGGTAAAATTTTAGGCCCGAATTTCGCAAAACGAAATTTTGAGTTTTTCACCTAAATTCAATCCAATTTGAGAAAAATGCAATTTAAATTTCAAGTTATATCCGTTTTGTCCAGATAGTTTTAATCAGCACTGTAAGGGATTAAAATAGGTTATAACCTTGCTTAAGCAGGGGCCTGAATTTTTCAAAACATTTTCGTTATATTCTCGAAACTTGAACGTTGCGCTAGTTAAATTTAGATTTATATTTGGCTTAAGCAATTGTTGTATCGTTTTCGACTTGTCTTCTTTCCGATTTTTTTTTCATTGTGCCTATCTCACTTTGGTGAGATAATGAATTTTCTCAGATTAAGTATGATGGCTAAAAAATTTTGTCATGGCGTATTTGGTCCGCAAGCCAATTTTCGTAACCACCGGACAAGGTGATGAAAAGTTCTATTTGAAAAATTGCAGGTGCGTTATAAAAAAATTGCAGACACCCCTAAATGTTTTATGTTTATTTTGGGTGTCTCTCGCCTCCCCCCACTCACCCCAACAATTACTTCGACTATTCTTACTTATTTTATTTACCACCACCACCTCCCACACACACACAATTACTTTATTTGTTGGGGTTAGGGGTAGGTGTGGGGAAACGTACGAGGGGATAAGTATGGAGGAGATGTTGGTAAGTATGGGGTTATTCCTTTTGAGTATTAAACAAAAGATGGGTGTTAAAAAGGCAACGTAAACTGTTTTGAAATAAATTGGTAAAGTGACTAGGTTTAGAAATCGAGTAAGCTGTGCGTAATACAGGAATCTTCAATTATAATCCACGAAACCTCAATGCGGGAGAGAACCCAAAGCACAACTTCGATGGCTTTTTAAAATATCAAATCTATGCCAGGTTTCTCTACATTGAAAAAACAAAAGGCCTTCGAAGAAAGACTCTCGCAAGTTTGATGAAATGCAAATTCTGATCATTTAGTAAACATTAAAAAATTAAACTTTTTAACTTGAGGAAGAACATTAAATCTGAAAAATAAATATAAATATTCATGAGTCAGTTGTAAAATAATCATGTAACTCAATTAAAAAAGAGTCAATGGAAAATTTTAATATTCAAGTTTAAAAGACGACAGCATATCACGTTTAAGCTCCTTGAGTTTAAAGAATATTTTATGATTGACAGCTTATTAAACTAACTCAATAAGAGTAAAATGAGTCAAAAAACAATATTTTTTCAGCTGGGAGTTCTGAAAATTATTCATTTTTTGAAACCGAAAGACAAACGATTTTTGCGTCATAAGTAATTTTGTTATTCGTGTAATCTGCCTTTTAGTTAACAAATGAATTTGAAATAAACTTTCACAAGAACATTTTACAGCGAAATCAACTGCTGTACAGAATCAATTGTGATACCCTGCTAACATGGCATTGCAAGCTAGCAGACCAAAAATAAGTCAAAAGAAAAACCACTTTTAAAAAAATTTCATAAATTTGTCTCAGAACTTTATGAAAAAAAAATATCCAAAAACTTTTATCGAGCGGCAATTAAGCTATAATAAAAACTTTCCGGCAAAGAGCGAAAACATAATGTTTGTTTTAGACGAATGAAAATTAGATCACTACGCCGATAAAACATACGCCAAAACCATTCAGGCAAAATAAAGATTTTAAGCGAAAAAAAAATAGGAAATGAACAAACTCAGTGCTAGTAAATTTACGAATTACTGAAATAAATCAAAAACACTCAAAACAGCAGTTATAATTGCTCACAGCACAAAAAAGTCAGTGATAGCAAAACTGAGCAGACAAATCAATGAGACGAACGATAACCCATTTTTTGAAATGGAATATTTTCAGTTTGAAAAATAGGCCCTGGCCGGATTCATAACCTAGGACTTTTACCAACCCAAGCGCAGTCGTTACCTCTAGACTAAATAGATCGGAGTAGCCAAGAAACTAAAATTACTCCTTTACTCCGAATCAGATTATCAAACGATTCAAGTTGTTTGTTAAACAAGTTGTTGACCTGAAAACAGTCATTCCGATTTGATGAAACTTGCAAATCGCAAGCGTGAAAACGTTTTTGAGAAAAAAACAGTACCTAAATATGTGATAACCACTTCGTTTAATAACCTTTAAATATTGCACACAAACATCGTTAAAAATTTTACAACAACTATACGCTTGAAATTTTACTTTGCGGTTGATGGACGAGTATCGCAGAATGTACCGACCATTTTTCATAGCAAAAATACACATTTTTGTTTTTTTATTTTTTCAATGAGAAAAGATTGATCTGCTGAGGTTATGACATGCTTTCATAATAGATTTTAAAAAACTTCGTATAAGGTGTGGAAAAAAAAAGAAATTAAAATAAGACAGTTTCAACCGCTAGCCACCAATGAAAAATTAGGTCGTTTCATTCGCTGTAAACAATTTGAGTGAATATCAAAAAATATATTCAGATCAGTTTTCATCGACACCGAACCGTTTTGGAATCAGAGTGGTCTGAACAAACTAATTTCATATAGGATTCTAGAAGACTCTAGAGTTTTTTCGATTCGTTTCAACCATTTTATGACTATTCGAGTGGAAATTGAGAAACAAAAAAGGTACATAATCAACAAACAAAATAAACCACTTTTGATAATTATATCCATGAAATACGCACTTTAGGCTCTACTTTATATCTCATTTTTTTCACATTCTGCTGGGACAGAAAAAAAAAACATACAAAACAACGTTTTTGCGTACAATTTCGAGTAGCTTTTGATTAACTATTAATTGCTTTTTTTCTGACATTCAATGTCAAAGCTAAAATTAAATCGATGTTCAAAAGAAATTGGAGATTACTGAAGTTAAACGTGAATAGGTTACAAGGCTTTTGATGAAAAGCACCCGGGGAAAAAGGAATAGGTACGAGCCTTAATTTTTCACATGCCTCGAAATTGATCCCACGCACGAAAAAAAAGTAGGCAGTTCTGTCGAGCTGAAAAACTAATCATTCATATGTAAAATTGAAATAATCGATGAAAAAGAATGCTCGTGTACTTACAAGACCTCATTCCCATATACGGTGTTGTCGAAAGTGTCAATTAAAGACGAAAACACTAATTGGTTGCATGAAACCAAAATTTACTTGAAATTCAGGTGATTGAATGCTACCTGATTAAATATGATTTCAAAAATGGCAAGGACGGTAAAATTGGCAGTCGTATAAAAAGTAACAAAAGCAAATTCTATTTGAAACTCCAAGTTAATTTATAATGGCGCTCAAAATAGATCAAAAATCAATTACGAAAAATGGAAAAATAATTGAAGAAAGCACTTAAAACTTGATTATTTAGACTTTAATCAAAATTCCATACCAAAGTGCTTTTTAACACAAGATTAAAACAATTAATTGATACGTTTGATGAGTCCAAAGGACACTTGTTATCGCTGAGCGGTGAAATAAGTTTGAAAAAAATTATAAGATAAATGCTTTTTCTCTGATTAAAAGTAAAAGGCTATAAAGCTATTCTATTGAGAAGTCGAAAACATTCTGATTCTCATTATTGAGTACCGGTTTTGAATGTCATTTAAATTAATAAAAGCGGAAGTTAATTTATTTTTGATTGCGACTTAATTTTCAAGACAGCTTTCTTTTAGATTATCTCAATCAAGAAATAATTTCAGACCAGCTCACAGAATTAAGCAGAAACTAAAGTATTTTTTTAAAGATGCAAACTGCAATTGATGGATTGCTGAATTCGCGAGAATAAAACTGAGTACTACTTGAACAACTTGGCGAGTCTAAGGGATATTTTTACTTTCCAAGTGAAAAGGATGAACAAAATAACATTGGGACAAAACACCTGTACGTATTATCCAATCCTCTAAATTATTTCGATGAGCGAAGAAACTCAAGGAAAACTACACGTGGTTTTTCAAACCAAAGAACAGCTGATTAACAAAAAAGAACTTTACTTTCATTTCTTAAAAGAATTTGAAGCAGTATTAGTGTCTCCTTAAAATGCAATTGCAGGATCCGATTCTAGGTTTCTATTTCAAGATACGCCGCCATTCAGATCGAGTAAGCCAGCCACAGTGGCTGCCTTTCATTTAACATCTTTGAATTCATCCATACATTATTAACAATTTTAGACCCCATTAAACTGTTTGGCATTCATTACTTCAAGACGCCTGCCTCTGAAGCGACTTCATTAGACATAGCAACAATTTTGAACTTAAGGCCGAAGGAGGCAGTTCGTTGAAAGCGTCAATAAGTCGATTATTAATAGGTATATTCATCGATACGCAGCTAAATTGGTTCTAAGAGCTATGCAGTTCCGTGAAGTCAAATAATCCTAATCGAATCTGCTGCCGCTCAGACATTAGCTTTAAGTTACCGCCGCAAATTGCAAACAATTCATTTCTTGTTAGCTTTCAATTGAAATAAAAAATAAACTGCTTTTCCACGAGTTGTCGCCTTTTCTAAATTATGCGAATTATAGCGTTTTTTCCACGAATTGTCTGCTTCACTTTATAGAGTTAAGGAATAGTGGGACCGTTTTCCACAACCACAGCCCCCCATTTGACTTAGTTTTGAAAATAATTCAACGTTGTCATGATAGAACGAAATCTTTACATAATGAGCCTAACAATTCTTATCACTATAATCGCACGCATAGCTATTTAAATTGAAAACTCGAATGGTCCGGTGGTTTATAGAAGACCCACCATCCCACCATATAACTTTTTCAAATAACTTTTTGTCTTAATTTAAGTTTCATATTCAAAATGATTAGCCCAGTTTATTTGATATACAATTTGAATTTGATTCAGACAATTTAAATAATCAAGTTTATACATTTGGGAAAACAACACCCACTTTCTTGTCAGCCAGAACGATTAGATCGTTTTCTCGCATATTCAATCCTGCTCCTCGCCTTTATTTTCTTCTCCATCGAATCTTCGTATATAATTCAAACCCAAAATAACATTCAAAACGAGTCTAATGTGATAAAAACTTAGCTAGGCGGTATTTAAACTTTACATTAAATCAAACTTATTTAACTTACCATTCATAATCTAGACTCCCCTTCAATATAGTTTTTTTTTCAAGTAAACTTCAAAGCAAGTTCCACTGCTACATAAAAGTAAATCAATAAATTCAGACATATGCTAAAAGATGTCTTTAAATTATGATTTTATATTCGGCTTTGGAGTCGTGAAAAGATTTTTGTTTGAAAAAACAAGTCGAGACAAGTTGGAGTTAATCAAACTTTATGACCATAATTAACTAAATAATCAATCATGTGCAGCTAAAATTGGCCAGTTAAAACAAAGAGAAAACAATCGGCATTTTTAAGTTATCATCAAGAAACTTCTCGAGCGGAAAGACAGCCAAAAAAACGTCTTCGCATAACAATAATAAAATACTAGTAGAAAAACGCAGATTTGTCAATTACCAAATTGGTTTAAGTTACATTAACTTTGGATGTTCATTCTTCTATAGGTTGACAGCTTTAATGCAAAAGGTAAAACAGCTCACATCTTTTAATTACTTCGATAAAATTACTTCATAAAACTTCATTATCAGTTCTTTTAACTGAACTGTCTTTTACGTCGAGTTGAATAGTTGATTGATAGTTAAGATACGAATTTACTATTTGACATTTTTAAAACAAGTAGTGGGAGTTGTTCAAAAGATACGCTTTATTTAGAAGCCATAAAAACCCGAATAGTTTCGGAAATTTTTAACCAGAGCAGTAGAACAAAAATTGAAGCTGAGACGGGCGAGCCAGTTTCAGCGAAAATCCTACCATATTCGTTCCAAGTTCATGAAAAAAAACCGGGACATAAAATGACATTAAATGAACAATAGCAAGTTAAGAACAATTGCTCTAATTTACTTCAATTCGGCACGATTGGAGAAGAAGAGTTTTTCAACGGCATAGATTGGTCTGGTCCAAAATTTAGCTAATATTTGACTCAATATCCCATTTTTGTACTTTTAAGCTGCCGACATAAATATTTCAAGAAATCATTCAAGGCATAATGTGCTGTGTCATAAAAATGATTAAGATTTGTTCAAAATGTTCAATGCTCGCACACATACACAGAGAAAACAAAACTGACTAACATTTCCGCTTAATTTTCCACAAAGCTGAAGGGAGAAAAATACCGGAAACAACCATGCCAAGAATGAGACCAAAAACTACCACACTGCAAAACGACTCTTCCTCGGCCAAAAACTACTCTTGACTCGACAAGAACTACGACAAGATCCTGTTGGGACTCGAACTAAACACATTGGTGTCCGAGCCGGGTATGTTAAACTGCAGTCAGCAGGACCACATATAGGAAAAAGAGATGAAGATTAAAAACAAAAAATCAAGCTTGAAACAACCGTCAACACAATGAGTGTTTAAAAAGTTCAAATTTTCACTGAAAAAATAATTTAAATAAATAGCTAACTTAATAATTACACTTGACGAAGAGGCAAAGTTGTACCTCGCCTAGCTAAACATATTAAAAAAAAAAACAGAAATTGAACCTCTAATGAAAGAAACAAGTCCTCTTATACATCGTTCGCTTGATGTTGAGCCTGCCTCAAGTCAATGATCTTAATTTAACAGCTGCTTTCTTTCGCGATTTGCGTCCAGATAAAAGTGGAACTGAAGCGCGCAGAAATTAACCGGATATTTAAGCGTATCCCATCAAGATCTCGGATATGGTATAAAACATTCCGAAAAAGCAATTCCGAAAATGGTTTGAGGTAAAAACTAATTGAGCATATATTGCCCTCAGTTTATTCAGATTCGGACGATCTAATGCTCCTTCGGAGCCACATTAGATGCCTTCGTCAATAATCACCACTAAATATGCCGTCATAAACATTTATACAATCAAGCTTAAAATTATGCAAGCATCAAACTAAACGGAAACAGCAATACAATCAGAATCGGCAATAAAATTGCTAAAAACAGTTACAGCTGCAATGTGCATCAAAAATTCACCCACAAATGTGCGACGTCGGGCTCTTGAGCAGTAAGACAAGAAATTAAGTTCAAGGTTATCTGAGATACGTTTTCTTTTAAAAATTCACTTTTTCCTATCTACAAGCTTGGATAGAAGATGACCAAGAAAAAAATTACATATCTTGACCTTATACTAATTACACTATTCTTTTTTTGAAGTATGAAGTACCATTAAGCTATATCAGAATGACCTTTAAATACAACAAAAAAATGAGATGATGCACCACAATGGCCGTTTCAAAGATGACGATTATTCAATATTGAGGACGTACAATTAATAAATTAGAATAATTTGAATTAAGGCAGGTGGTGGAATTATTAACAACTGGGAAAAATTATAGCGCCGCCAATTCAATAAGCGTTTCTGTTTATTTATAATGTCTTGTTATATTTAGGACAATCCGTCCAAAAACGAAACTTTGTATTTAAATATCTTATGTGAGGGAAAAAATGACTTGGATCATCTTTTACAACTTATTGCATGTTATGTTATTTACAACTTTTTTCCGTTCACAGAGCTCTTAAAAGCCAATGACGCAAAAAGCAGAACTAAGATCTTAAGTTTTGAAATTATTTCAATAAAAATTGCCAACTTACCAGCTCTGATTAAAGATTTAAGCAGATCAATCATTTTTTAAACGTAAAAACAAATTCTCATTCAATTTATCAAAATCGAAGCACAAACTAGATAAGATAAAATAAGAAGACGGTCGCAGATAATTTTTAAAAACAGGATGATAGAAACACGTTATTTTCAAGCCTCCTTGAAACTAAAATGTTTCCTTCGCGACCTTTGAAGGCAATTTAATTCAACGATTATTCTACAAGTGATAACTCCTGCCAAATAGTATCTGATTCAATTGATAATTGGTTAAGTGAAAATCAAACCAATAAGTTGAAACTCCGTTTAGAAAATTCAAAAAAACTCCATCGAAGTTTATGTCATAATCGACAATAAAGAGTCGGTCTCTCATAATCCTAGCCAGGATTTTGACTTGGATGCAAGTGAAAAGTCCTCTTGCAAGAACTGCAATGAACAATTCAAAATTAGATAATTAAGTTCCAAATCAAATACTAAAATTATCCGAAAAAAGGAATGCGACACTAATGATTATCTAAAAATCAAAGCATCAATAAGATATATGAAACAGGCCAATTCGCAAAAAAGATACAGCTAAATCTAACTTAAACAGCAGGGAAAAGTTTTCATTTTTTAAATGATCAAAATTAAAATCGCTCTGGAAACTCAAGGCGAAGTGCAATTATTCGCGCGTTTTTTATTTGTTTTACCGGAGATTATAATGTAAACTTTACTTCAAAAATACATAAGCAAGCGAAAACCATGATCTAAAAAAACAAGGACAACCGGTTACTGTGCAAATAGCACAAAATGTTCCGACCATAGTCTTGAAGAAAATAAATTTTTTCTTTCAAAACTAACGTTTTCCCTGTGTGATGTGAAAGTAAGATCTGAATCAAAAAATAGAAATAGCGTATATTCGACAGTCACAGTCAAATAGCCCAATTAGAAAACAGTTTCTGTAGAAAATCAAATAGAAAAACAAAGAAATCGGAGAAACAATTTAAGAAATTTTCCATTTTTTTGCAGAAATTTTTCGACAGTAAACGCGGCTTAAATTAAGCATCAGTGACGCTATTGTAAGCCTGCAAACCTTATTCTGACAAAACTTATTAGCTCGAAAATAGATCTAACATCAAAAACTTCAAACCGGTTTTTCTCGACAATGAGAAAAATTTTCGAAATTTTTTTTAACGTCCTTCCTATCACGACTAGAAGGGCTTTAATATGATATATCACTCAACCCCTTAAGATGGTTGCTTGCGCTTTCTAACTTTGCGTGGATAACAAAAAAGCTAAAACATACCCAAATACAAAAATTTTCAAATTGTCGGATCAACAAGCCCTGATAGAGCATTTGGAACAGAAGAAGAAACTCTGAACAGAAAAGCTAACACGCGAAACGCACTCTTGACGCAATTGTATCCAATCAAATATCACCTTATACATCAATTCTTAAAAATAACTATATTTCACTTTGATGCTTACAGAACAAGAAAAAATCCGTGACGTGGCAAAGAAGCCGACAATCTTAGAGCGGACACCAGTTGAGCCAAAAAATCTTTATTTCTATTTAAAATTTTTAAAGTCTCCCCAGAAACTACATTGAGCAACACTTGCACTTGCAAGTACAATGAAATTTACTTACAGCACAAGCAAAATCCGTGATGTGGTAACTGAGCCGATAACCTTTGAGCAGAAATTATATAATCTTTAATTTTATAAGCAAAACTTACACTATACAACACTTGAAGTTGCAACTACAATGAAAGTTGTTGACAGCAAAAGCAAAATCAGTGATGTGGCAACTACACCGACAAAACTTGAGTAGACACGCGAAATTTCGACCATTCAATTTTTACCTGAGAAAAACTTCAATTGCATACATACTGAAAAAAAAACAAGGCCCGTCCGAGACTCGAACCCCCGATCTTAGCGTGCTAAGGCGCCGGCATAACCTCTAGGCCAAGTAAGAACGAACATAAATGTGCTTTAGCTTCCATAGTAGAGCAAATAAAAACACCGAGTAACATATGCAGGAAAAGTTGTTAACGCGAAACAAATTACAAGACACTTGCTTTCCAGATTACAAGACACTTGCTTTCGCAAGTGTAATAACCAATTTTATGATCAGAACTAACATTCGTAATACATAGCACGTATCATTGATTCTAGTTTTGGGTTTCTTACTTCCACAAAAAGATCAAAACACAAAACTTAACTAGGATAACCCGTTGCTGAGCAAGTGGCAACGAATTTTCCGACAAACCACACAAAAAAAGTGTTTTCTTCCAAATAAAAATGATCCAACTAAATAAAGATGACCACTGTTTCAGTCATCCTGTGAACAAGTTGTACACGAGAAAAAAGCCTAGTACCCGAATGCAATACCCTTGCTCATTGCAATGGTTAATATCAAGACAAAACGAAAAAAACGCTCTAAACACAAAAACTTTCAGATAAGTCACATTAAAACCTGGATGCAATCACGCACACTGTTGAACACAAAACACAGAAAGCACTACAATGACAATAATATCCAACTGGAACCCTGATGAACGGTAAAAACTCAATCTGAAAAATGTGAGCATGACACTTACCCTCTCTTTTTTTAAAAAATGGAAGCCAGAAGGTGAGAAAATAGCATTCTAGCCGAAGTTACTACACAAGTCCTTCATCATTTCACGCAATCAAAAAAAAGGACTTTCAAAATTATGGAAGTGTAAAGGAAGGCCTAAGCAAAGGAAAGTTAACCAGCCAGAGGCCTAGCCCGAAGGTTATTTATTTAAGGTTAACCAAGCTATGACAATCTTACACGAGGTCACCTTGTTAATTGCAGCGCACGTGCGATATGAACTCGCAATCATATGATTGCTGGGCACCACCACTGCCGATGCGCCACAACGCCAAGTTGAATTTACATTTTCAATAAAACTATCAATACTTTTTTGTCAGTATCGAATGTCCTACAAATGACGTTATTTCGACGCGGATTTTCTTTGAGGGTCTCCGGTATCTATTTAGATTTTCCTACCGCCAGGAAAACAATTTCGCGTTTTGTACAGCGAAATGAAGAACTCCAGTTCAATTGGTTTGAAATAGTTGTTATCAAAGTCACTCTAGATTTTGAAATTAATTTAAAGACGTATTTTTGAGTCCTTACTGTTATGTTCATATCAGGTTTAAAAAATCCCAACAAAAAGAAACATTGAATGCATTTAACCCAGGAAAACAAAATTTGAAGGAAATGAAATGAACGTCCACTCACCTGTTTCCAAAATAAGTTTATAAGAAATATAAACAAAATTGTGGAGATTGAACCAGTACTGGAACTAGAAACAATCCTAACTTGTGACCTTTACTTTTCTAATTAATAATCTACTAAATAATAATTGCCAATATCTGTTCAACTATTTGAAGTTATCGTTTTCACATATAGTTCAATAGTTCAACTCAAACATGAAAGTAATCATATTGATCTTGTTCAGACAATCAAACTTTGAGTGAGCTTACAGTTGACGATTAACATAATGGTTCACAGTGGACAAATATGTTACGCCTTCAGTGTAAAGGAGATCAGGATATTTCAGCTGTTTTACTGGACACGAAAAAAAACGAGGTCAAACTGAAATTACTCGCTTACTCGTAGCAAAACCGCATTAGCTAATTCGATTCGCCTTGAAAGAATGAGACTATTTAATCAAACTTCAAGTCTTAAATATTAGAAGACTAATCTAAAACAGAGGCGAAGCGGAGCTTAGTGCCACTTGCGATACAACAATAAACAAATGGAAAAAAAACCAGGTGAACCAATATTTTCGTATAACTCGATTAAGGACACCTTGGGCCCAGCTAAAGCTGGATGTACGTGTTTGATATTTATGAATTTGTTATACTGATGCGGTACAAATTGCGCGTAATTTCACAAATTGTACTTTGCCCAAAACTATAGTTGTTTCTCTACTAAAATAAACGAGATCAGGGAAAAGTTGAGATTTTAGAATTGATATTGGGAAAAATTTAAGAATGAGCAATTTAAAAATAAATTCTGATAACTTTTATACAGCGACCACTTGCGATAAAAAAATAAATAAAAAAGAATGAAAAATGTTTAAAAATAGGGGAACAAAATTTTTGTATGTCTCTATAAAAGGAAACTAGTGGCCCAGCTGAAGCTGGAGGTACAAGTTTGATATTTTTTGAGTTTGATAATCTGATGGGGGACGAAAACCGTAAGTTAAAAATCTCGACTTAACGCAAAAACTTACATTTTTCTCTGCTCAAATAAGTGAGAAAAATGAAAATTGGAGCTATTGAATTTCCCAAAGACATAACATTTCTCTTACAAAAAAGTAAAGAGTCGCCGCTTCTGCTGGTAAAGTTCTCGCAGATAGTTCTTTCGCTTGAATTCTTGAAGAACTACAAAATTTGATGTCTAAAATTTAAAAACTTTCCGAAAGTTATTATTTCTGGAAAAGAGGTTGTGTTGCTAATGCAGAGAAGATTTTCAAAACCGGGTTTCTATGTTGAACACTTAATCTGAGAATTGGCACGGTAGTTTTCGAGTAAATTCAAAAAGTTTCAAAAAAAACGTTGAAATTTCAAAACTGTGATAAATTTGAAGGCCATAAAAATTTTCTCAAAAAATGGACGTAGCCGAATATAAAAATAGGCTTTCAATTTCCTGCTGTTTCGATTAAAACTATGATTTCAGATTTGACGAGATAGTAATCGAGAAAAGTCCAAAAAACGGTCAACAAACATAAAACTCAACATTTCCGAGAATTTTAGCCTTTAGTGTGAAAAAATAGGCCGTAGCTGCTTATGAAAAAGGGATTCACCTAACCTGTAATTTCGATTGAACCCAAAATCTCAGAATTAGGAGAGTTCTCGAGAAATTTCAAAAAAAAACGGTCAGAAATCAAAACTTGGACTTTTCAGATGGTCATAACTTTTGGTGTCACAGAAATTTGTTCGTAGTCGCTTCAGCAAATGAGCTTTGGACTCTTTGGAGTGGACCCAAAATATTAGATATCGGAGGTTTTTTTTTCGATAAAATTCATAAAAATTTAAAAAAACGCTCAAAAAATCAAGAAATTGACTTTCCGTGGACGATAACTTTTTGTGTAGAAAAAATCTGTGTTCGCTCATGCAGGTTAGCTTCACACTACCCATTATCTCCATTGAACCACAAACTCAAGAGTTTAGTTTTCAAGAGAATCCAACAAAAACCGAAAACGGTCAAAGAAATAAAAAACTTCGAGGGCTACAATTTTATGTGTAAAAAAGTTAGGGCATAGCCGTTTAGGGAGGGGAGCTTTCCAAATCCGCTCTATTCCTTGAAACCAAAAATCTTAGATTTGTAACGTTAGTTTTTGAGAAAACAAAAAAAGTCAAAGACATGGAAACAAGGCCGACAACCTTTGAGCAGACACCAGTTGATCCGAAAAAAAACTGACTTTGTAAAAAAACTTGGAAAAGCTTCATGTCCCCCTGAATAAATCCTGTAATAACATCACCACTCAGTAGTTAGTAGTAAATTTGTGTTTACCCACTAGTGATTCAACTTATTTTCTTAGAGCGAAAATATCATGAGAGCACTCCATAATAGCATTTCAGTATTCAAATTCCAGTAACGAAAGTTTTAAATTATACACATCGAATAGATTTTTTCAAAGTAAAGGAAAAGGAACCCCTCTATTATACGACGTTCCCCGCGCAGGTTGATAAGGCTGAACCAATGCTATGTAATTGCATCAGCAAACAATTTAGGAATAAACAAGTTCATATTTTTAGCAACTATTTTTCTTACCACCTAGTCAATCAAAATATGCTCTCCTCGATTATTGCAGCATTAGAACTATTTATGTTAACTGCTTTTCAGTTTTTTGAACCCTTGAATGCAAAGAACTGCACTCGTCATGATTGGAAAACTTATTTTCATGTTTATAAACAGGGGCAGATTTAGGGTGGCGGACGCCCCCTTCAGGGATTCGACCCCATGCCGACCCACAGGGTCACCCCTTTGCACCATTTTGAGATATCCATTATTGGCTGACTGACCCCAAAAATTTTGTTAAGGCGCCAGATTATACTAATATTGAGGGGCTAGCGCCAAAAAATCCTAAAGATGCCTTTTGGCCTGGTTTTTGCAGAATTTTGCCTGCGGCGCAGAAAATGGCCAAAACAGGCTCTTTATAATGCTTTGGGAGAGCTCAGAAAATCAATGCTGCCCACCTTCCCTTTCCCCCTTCCTCCACTCAATACAAGGAAAAGGGTTCCAAATACCAATTGAAATTTGAAGAAAAAAAATATCTCGAAAACTAAACAGATTTGATTCATCATATTTGGAGGCAAAATTTGCAACCGCCCGAGAGTCTGTAACAGCTTCCAACTAAAAGGTCGGGCTGAAAAAAAATTGAAATTAAGTTTTCTGACATTTTTCTAAAAATCAAAACAGACGTCATATCTCGTAAACACATAAGATTTGAACAGTCACAGTTGGAACTGAGATTCGCAACCCCCGATAGTATTTTGACAGCCCCCAAATAGAGTGTTGGGAACTTAAAAATTTGACAGAAATTTTAAATTAAATCACAGAAAACGTCATATATCAAAAACTGAGAGCATTTGAGCAGTCGCATTTGGGCGCACGATTTATATCTTTAAACTCCTTTGAGTACCCTAACAGTGTCCAACTACAAGATTAAGAATTTCATATCCTTTGAAATCTAAGTTTCCTGAAAAATTCAAAAGAAATTATAAAACAAGTCACATCTCGAAAACTACAAGGACTTGAGCAGTCACATTTGGAGGCAAGATTCGCAAAACTTGAGAGTGCTCTGACAGCACCCAACTACAGGGCTGGAAATTTCGAGTTTTTGTTATTATTTTATAAAGTTGACTTTTCTGAAAATCACAAAAATTGTCTTATCTCGTACACAAAAAGGATTTCGGCATTCTTAATTGTAGACCAAATTCGCAAACTCTGACAGCATTCCACTTTTGGGTTGCTAACGTTAAACTCTAGATTTAAACTGAAAAACACTAGATTTAAACTGGAAAAGAGAAAAAAATCTTACGCATTGCAATATACGATATAGCTTAACCACGCATACATACGTTATGCCCCTAACTGTTGCAAAAAACGCTTAAACATGGCAAGATACGTGTCACACGCATTTAAATATAGTATAGACAGATGGTGTCAAAGTTCGTATGATTGTTAATGAAGAGCCTGGCTCTATTCTTCCACATGCAAAAAAAATTAATTGAACAGTACTGCAATGTTGTTGGTATTTCAGGTGTTTTACGCTTGGTAACATCCGCCCGGAAAATATTTTAAAAACATATTCCTATAAAAATAGGCAACCAACAAAAAAGATTTTAGGTGCTTTAAACCGTCTCGAATAAAAGCAGTTCAATTTAGTCCTTCGTAAGCGGCTTGTAGGCTAGCAAATCGAAAAGTAACTCTATTTACATGTATTAATAAATAAAGCATGGCTGGGCTTCAGCATCCCACTACAAGATCACTGTTTAAAATAGGCTAATCAGTCATTGTTCCGACCATTGAAAATGGGGAAGAACATTGTATTCGTTGTTTTGTTTTAGTTTTTTTTTGCTTTGTTTTCGACGCAAAATCAGGTACCACAAATAATGATCGGACTGGGTTGAGTGATATATCATATGAAAACCCTCTCAGTCGTGATTCGTACCACAGCTGTGATTTCGAATTTTTTTCACAGAGTCAAGAAAAACCGGTTTGAAATTTTTGATTTTTGGTAACTTCGAGCTAATAAGATGACTGGGTGCGGTAACAAAAGCTTAATTTCACTCAAGTAAAGGTAGTTTCTGATACTTAAAAATTCAAAAAAACTGAAAAATTTTAATTTTTTTCCCGTTTTTCTTGTCATTTTTTTTTCAAAAACTGTTTTCCAACTGAATAATTAAAGTATCAAAACTTGCTATCAAACACATACCAATTTCGATTCAGGTCTGAAAAAGTTACATTTCTTCATCTGCACTAAGTTAATCAAACCGCATGAAAACGTAAGAAAATCACTTTTAGTAAAACTAGCGTTTAACGCACCTCCGGTGCTTCCAATTCTTTCGACAAAGCATGAAAAAACCGCATATATTGGAAACAAGATCTGCAAACTTTTAGTGTACTCTGACTGCACCCAACTTCAGGGTTGGCAATTTCAAACTTTTTAATTCCAATTTTGAAAAGCCATGAAAGCGTCATCTTGAAAACTTAATGGGCCTCTGGAGAAATTTGGAGGCCAGATTAGCAACCACTGAGAGCCCTTAACAGTACCCTTCTATACGGTTGGTAATTTCAAACTTCGTTAATTTTTTTAACCCATGTTTCTCGAGAAAAAAAAATCATTAAAAAACGTATTATCTCGGAAAGTAAAAGGATTTGAGCATTCATATTTAAAGGCAAGATTTGAGACGACTGGGTGTACTCTGACAATATGTTTGTGTCTTCATCAAGTTAGTAGTTTCAAATTTTGTGAATTTCTTTGTAGATAAGTTCTTGGAGAAATTTTGAAAAAATCAAAAAAAAATCACATCTCCGAAACTAAAAGCATTTGAGCAATCGCACGTGGCAAGATTTGTAACTCTTGAGAGCACCCTGACAGCACGCAACTACAGGGTTGGGAATTTCAAATTTTGAAAAAAAAATTAATTTAGGTCTTCTGAAAATTTTGAAAAAATCACGAAAAACATCAAATCTCGAAAACTCCAAGGTTTTGAACAATCATATTTGGAGGTAAAACTTGCAGCTCTTTGAGGTATCCTAGCAGTAACCAAGTACAGGGTTGGGAATTTCAAATTTTGAAGAAAAAAAAAGAAATTTAGTTTTTCTGAAAATTTTTGAAAAAATCACAAAAAACGTCATATCTCGAAAACTACGGGACTTGAGTAGTCATATTTGGAGGCATGATTCGGAATCCTTGAGAGTGCTCTGACAGAACCCAACTAGAGGGTTGGGAATTTCAGAAAAAAAAGTAACACGCTTTCTGAAATTTTTTTGAAAAAATCACAGAAAACGTCATATCTCGAAAAATACAAGGATTCGAACAATCATAATTTGAGGCGAGATTTTCAACTCATAGAGTACGCTGACAACACCCAACTACAGGGTTGGGAATTTCAAGTTTCAAAAAAGAATAAATTAAAATTACTGAAAAATTTGAAAAAATCACGAAAAACATCAAATCTCGAAAACTCCAAGGTTTTGAACAATCATATTTGGAGGTAAAACTTGCAGCTCTTTGAGGTATCCTAGCAGTAACCAAGTACAGGGTTGGGAATTTCAAATTTTGAAGAAAAAAAAGAAATTTAGTTTTTCTGAAAATTTTTGAAAAAATCACAAAAAACGTCATATCTCGAAAACTACGGGACTTGAGTAGTCATATTTGGAGGCATGATTCGCAATCCTTGAGAGTGCTCTGACAGAACCCAACTAGAGGGTTGGGAATTTCAGAAAAAAAAGTAACACGCTTTCTGAAATTTTTTTGAAAAAATCACAGAAAACGTCATATCTCGAAAAATACAAGGATTCGAACAATCATAATTTGAGGCGAGATTTTCAACTCATAGAGTACGCTGACAACACCCAACTACAGGGTTGGGAATTTCAAGTTTCAAAAAAGAATAAATTAAAATTTCTGAAAAATTTGAAAAAATCACGAAAAACATCAAATCTCGAAAACTCCAAGGATTTGAACAATCATATTTGGAGGTAAAACTTGCAGCTCTTTAGGGACACCTTGGGCCCAGCTAAAGCTGGATGTACGTGTTTGATATTTTATGAATTTGCTATACTGATGCAGTACAAATTGCGCGTAATTTGACAAATTGGACTTTGCCCAAAACTATAGTTGTTTCTCTAATAAAATAAATGAGATCAGGGAAAACTTTCAGAAGATTTTAGAATTGATATTGGGAAAAACTTATGAATGAGCAATTTAAAAATAAATTCTGATATTTTTTATACAGCGACCACTTGCGATAAAAAAATAAATAAAAAAGAATGAAAAATGTTTAAAAATGGGGGAACAAAATTTTTGTATGTCTCTATAAAAGGAAGCAAGTGGCACAGCTGAAGCTGGAGGTACAAGTTTGATATTTTTTGAGTTTGATAATCTGATGCGGGACGAAAACCGTAAGTTAAAAATCTCGACTTAACGCAAAAACTTACATGTTTCTCTGCTCAAATAAGTGAGAAAAATGAAAATTGGAGATAGTGAATTTCCCAAAGACAACATTTCTCTTACAAAAAAAGGAGTCGCCGCTTCTGCTGGTGAAGTTCTTTCAGATAGTTCTTTCGCTTGAATTCTTGAAGAACTGCAAAATTTGATGTCTAAAAATTAAAAACTCAACATTTCCGAGAATTTTAGCCTTTACTGTGAAAAAATAGGGCATAGCTGCTTATGAAAAAGGGATTCATCTAACCTGTAATTTCGATTGAACCCAAAATCTCCGAATTAGGAGAGTGTTCTCGAGAAATTTCAAAAAAAACGGTCAGAAATCAAAACTTGGACTTTTCAGAGGGCCATAACTTTTGGTGTCACAGAAATTTGTTCGTAGTCGCTTCAGCAAATGAGCTTTGGACTCTTTGGAGTGGACCCAAAATATCAGATATCGGAGGGTTTTTTTTTCGATAAAACTCATAAAAATTTAAAAAAAAAACGCTCAAAAAATCAAGAAATTGACTTTCCGAAGACGAAAACTTTTTGTGTAGAAAAAATCTGTGTTCGCTGATGCAGAAGCTTCGCACTACCCATTATCTCAATTGAACCCACAAACTCAAGAGTTTAGTTTTCAAGAGAATCCAACAAAAATTGAAAACGGTCAAAGAAATAAAAAATTTCGAGGGCTACAATTTTATGTTTAAAAAAGTTAGGGCATAGCCGCTTAGGGAGAGGAGCTTTCCAAATCCGCTCTATTCCTTAAAACAAAAATCTTAGATTTGTAGCGTTAGTTTTTGAGAAAACAAAAAAAGTCAAAGACATGGAAACAAGGCCGACAACCTTTGAGCAGACACCAGTTGATCCAAAAAAAACTGACTTTGTAAAAAAAAACTTGGAAAAGTTTCATGTCCCCCTGAAACAATCCTGTAATAACATCACCACTCAGTAGTTAGTAGTAAATTTGTACCCACCCATTAGTGATTCGACTTATTTTCTGAGAGCGGAAATATCATGAGAGCACTCCATAATAGCATTTCAGTATTCCATAACAGAAAAAGCTAAATCCAATGCAGTAATTAGTGCAGATTAGGCCATCTGGCATTTTCTGACCCGGGTTGAATGGTTTATCTTCGATACCAAATTTTGATAGTTGCAGATAGCTTTGATATGTTGAAGATAGCTTTTATCAATTGGCCGATTTATAAAAGTTCGCTGAAAATTAAATAAAATTTTGTTTAAAATTACAATTAAAAGCAAGCTTTTTACAGAGTAAAACTTGAATTTCCGCTCATTTTTGACCATTAGTGAACATCAACATTCACGGTACGCTGTTTTAAAGAGATAACAACTGTATCCGAACAATCAGTACTAACTGCAGGGCTATTGAGCAAACTCGATCTTCGTTGCCAGGTCGCTCTTTTTGCTCTGGTATTTTTACTTTCTTTTCCGCTTGTCTTCCTTTCCTTTTTGTTGTTTCGTTCTACCGAGAAAGAACGAACTTCTTTTTGCCCCACAGTTTCAGCTATTGTGAAATTGACTTTTATCACGAGTGTTGACTTTTATCACAATGAAAATAAGCAGAGGGTCGAAAGTATCATAGTAACCAAGGTAACAGTCAGGAGTCCCTTCATCACAGTATCCAGTCAAAATCCTCGGAGCTTTCTAGGTAAGGAAATGATAATTGTAAAAAAGTAGATGACTAGTGTTGATGTGTTTAGAATTAAACTGGATACGGGTTAAGTTTCTTCAACTCGACACAAGAACATATATATTAATATATATTGAGTTACAAACGAAAATTTCGTCGAATGTTGTTTAGTGATTTATTGTGCCGAGTACGCAAGTGGCATTCGCAATCTGTAGTAACAGGGAGCTTTCTCTGCTCAAGAAAACTACCTACCCTGAGTTCCTCGGTACACGTGCACAAGTTCTTACAAAGCTTATTGAGAAAAAACTCAGTGCTAGGGCCAACGGCACCATGAACTTCAAAAGCTATTGGTTGAAAAATATACATCACTAATTAAATCTGTAATTGTCAGATTTTCGATCTTCCGCTTCGGCCGTTCCGGAGTTACAAACCGAGCCTGCGCTTTTTCTACTAGGGGCTAGGGATTCAACTACATCTCATTTTCTTAAGGACACACAAATTTTTTTAAGGAGCTGCCTTCCAATTTCTTTTGAGGAGTGTGCAGCAAATTCAGCTCATCATTTATTGCGTTACCCTACTTGTTTAAACTCCCGAAAAAAAGTTGTCTCTCTGCGATGCGTCTGAGCGTGTTGCCGATGGCAACTGGTCGCAAAACTTCCTTTATTTTGACGAGTGCGATAAGTTTTGCTCCAAAAAAGAATGGCCCTAACCCTAACCTTCACCTATAAGATTTAGGATATTGGTAAGCGATTTCAAGAAAATGAGCGCCGCATTGCGGTTTAATTTACTAATAGAGTCTTTAAAATCTTGAGGAACAATCTGGTCTGGACCAGCTCCCGAACCATTAGGGAGAAACATAAATTCTTTTTACGCCTCGAACTAAGATACCAAAAAAGTATCGACGTTTTCCGGGTTTGGGACGTTTATATCAACACTTCTTTGGTGTTAGTAAACCAAATTTTCATAGTTAGGAATTAAAAAAAGGTGCGATCTTGTCATCTGAAGCAGCTAATTTTGTTCCTCCCTTTACTCTCATCGAGCTTACTGCTGACTAGTATTGGTCTCGAATCGAGATCTGTCTGGGGCGGGCTTGACCCTTGAGGAAAAGATTTAGGCAGTGAAACAATATTGGCTCTATTTTTTTTGTTTTTTAAAGAGCTCATAGCTGTCGTTTGCTTACGACCCTTTTTCTTGAGTTGTTCAAGAAAAAAAACAAGAAAGATGTGAGAAAAAACAGCCAATCAATAACATTTTCTACATTGTAGAAAAAATCATTCATTTGATCCGAAAGACTTTCTGCCAAGTCGAACCTCTTGAGCACTCAAACATTAGAAATGGATGTATCTACAAAAATATCTAGCGCTAGATCATCACCAGTTGAAACTTTATTGACAGATACCACATTAATGTAACATTCGCCCGGAAGATACATATCGACGGAGAACAAAACTAAGTCCTAAGACGACTGGCTAACGTCTAAACAGAGCTTTGCATGTTTTTCACCGTCTCTACCAAGCCAGTACTTTCGTGGTCTTTCTAACATCGGGTCGACAAAAAACGTTACTGCTTTCGGCTTCGGTCAAAACACTCAAATTAACTTAATTACATGCAGAAATAGTGAGCTCATGGCTAGGGCTGGGTCTTAGTATCCCCAGACCACGAGGTCACTCCTAAAAACAGGGCTACTACTACTAATTGAATTATTATTGTTTTTGTTCAGTAGATAAAAATCATCATCTCCATCGAAGATGGATCAACCCTTTCCCCCAATTCCTAGCTTCTAATCTTAGTAGAATGAATTCGGATGTTACTTAAATTCAATTCAGGACATGACAGGGAAGCTAAAAGTTCATATAAAATGATAAAAGTCTCAGTCCCGAAACCCCTCCGGATTCTCGAATCCACTGAATCAAGCACGTTAAACTTGATTCCTCGGTAACTCGGAAGGCTGGTTTCCACCCCTCACTGTTGCAACTTGGAGCGGTCTCTGCTACTTCTGTTCTTCTCTGATTCTGATACTCAATTTTCTTGTGGTTGTCGTCGTCGCAACTATCGTTGTTGTGTTGCTTTTTACTTGCTTTTTAGCCTTTTTAGCCAAAATGGCCGTTTTTAACGTTTCTGAAAATTGTTACTTCATCACTTCGAAAGTTTAAAATTTAGGAATTTCCGAATCCTTCAGCCTTCACGATTTGTCCAATCGTTCGAATAACGTTCTTATTCCTTCTAAATCGCCAATTCGGAAGGTTCGCTGCTAAAAACTCCGAAACTGCAGAGATAGCATTTTGTCCAATCTGGTCGAATGTCACATAACAAACATAGGACTTTGAAACCATTGGAGAATCTTAGAGTCGCTAAGAGTTTAATTAGATTTTAAATTGTTATGTGAAGTAACGTCCTTGAACATTTTTTTGGAAAAACAGTCATTTCGCTATTACTAAACATTATGGTCGAATGGCACAAACTCCGCAGATATTTCAGTCAAGACTCATATGGAACTCCCATCCTTTAAATAACTCATTTTTCAAATAGATTAACAAAACTAAAACCATTGTTTACAAAAAACCATCAAAAAAGGATTTCTGTCTGCATCACCTCAACAGACTACATTTCAAATTTCGTAGAACAGACACAAAATTCTAACTAAACACGAAATAACATCTATCGGCATCACATCATTCACCGCGTGCTATAAATAAACAAAACATAGCCAACCGAAGATTGGAAATCAGTAATGAACGCAAGTGAGCATAAAAACCACTGGATTTCCTGAACCAATCTCTAAAATTTCAAAGAAAAATAGCTGCATTTTGAGTTTCTAGAACAATTGTAACTATTGAATTTATTTAGATTTGCTAAGACTTATATTTTAATGATAAAAGATCATGTGAAAAAACGTCCTTGAACCTCGCTTTGATAAAACCATCCTTTTGATATAACAAACATTCTAGTCAAATGGCACATACACCGCAGATATTTCAGTCAAGAATCCCATTGAACTCCTATCCTTCAGTTACATCATCCTTCAAGTAGAACAAAAAAAACATTGTTTACAAAAGAAACATCAAAAAATGGACTTCTATCTGCATCACCTCAACACATTGCATTTTATAACATGGTAGGAGCGAGAAAAATTTCTAACTGAGCATGAAAAAACATCTACCGGCATCACATCAACTCACTGCGTGCTATAAACAATTAAAACATAGCCAATTGAAGATTGGAAATTAGTAATGAAATTAAGTGAATATAAAAAAACTGACTTTCTTGAAAAAAAAATCTTTTAAATTTCAAAGAAGGCTTTGAAGGCTTTCTTTTAGCCTTCAAAGAAGGCTTTCTTTTAGCCTAATTGTTGTAATAAACTTATTGAATAGATTTATTATGTTTGATGTTTGTGCCGGTTTGTGGAGCGCTCTCTGAGGGATTTTAGAGACAGGTCTGTCAAGTGTCTTTTTGTGGGGAGGTGGAAAACTGGAACTGGCTTGAAGAGTCTGCTGGTGCACCGCTCGACCTACTGAGCTTGGGTGAGATTGTTCCTTGTTTTTGATTTTTATAATTCAATTTTAAAATTCAAATAATATAATTGTCTTTTATTTTTTTATTTATTTTGCTGATTTATAAAATTCCCACTAACCGTTTATCATGGGTTAGTTCAGTCCCCTAAAATCCAGTCAAAATCTTTTTTTCTACCTTTATGCTGCGTCAAGATGAGGAAAAACAACAAAGAGTGTACAAGGAAAGGTTGCTTAAAACCTTCCGGACTAATAGATTGGATTAGATGTGATTGTTGTTCTAGTTGGTATCATATCAGTTGTGTAAATATTTCTCTTAGCGACTCTAAGAAAACCCAATGGTTTTAGTGTCTTTTATGCTTTGATGTAAAATCTGTTAATAAAGCAACAAAAGGTAATGATTAACTGCTAGAAGATTATGTTAATACAATCATCTCAACTGTCCGAGTACTCAAGAGAGTACCAAAATTCTGTCGGACAAAAAAAATGACATCGTCTACAATGTAGAAGATGTTACAAAATGGCTAATTGCTTTAACGTCGTTCTTGTTTTTTTCTGGAGCAACCGAAAAGAAGTGGACGCAAACAGACCACAAGCTTGAGCTCTTCGATAAATCAAAAAATTCGAGCCAATCACGTGTCACTTCCAAATCCCCATCCCCAAGTTTCAAGCCCGCCTCTGAGTGACCAAATTTGCAGCTCTAAATCCGGAAAGATTGGATACTTCTTTCGTAACCGATTTTGACCTATACAAAGCAATAATGTCCTTTCCGAACGGATCAGCAGCAGGTCCTGATAAAATAGTTCCTCAAATTTATAAAGATCTTGTTAGTAAGTCGAATGGCAGTGCAGGACTTATTTTTCTGAAATCGCTTACTAAGCTAATAAACCTCATTGGAGATGGCAAAATACCCAAACCCCTTTGACCTTTTTTTGGCGCAAAGCTCATCGCCCTCATAAAGGTAGATGGAGGGTTGAGACCGATTGCCATAGGCAACACGCTGAGACGTATCGCGTTTAAATGCGCTGGAAGCAAGGCCCTCTCCGAGCAGCAAAATTTTTTTCGGAAACGTACAGGTAGGATGCGGTACCAAACGAGGAGCAGAAAAAGCTGCACACTTGTTTCGAAACCTAAATGAACGCGACGACAATCCAAAATGCACTGTTCTTTTAAAACTAGATTTTGAGAATGCCTTTAACTCTCTTAATAGAGAAACAATGCTGAATCATGTTTATTCAAATCGCCCCGAATTGTATAATTACACCCATTGCGCGTATGGTAAACCTAGTTACATTTTTTACGGAAGCTCTGTCATAAGGTCAGAAGACGGAACTCAGCAAGGTGACCCTGAAGCCCCACCCCTTATTGCGAAAACACTTAATACACTAGTCAAACAGTTGGAGTCGAAAATTAACATCTGGTATTTAGATGATGGAAATTTAGCCGACGACTATAAGGCAGTACACCAAGACCTTAAAAACATTCTGAAATCGGAACAGATTAACGGCCTGAGCTTGAACACTGAGAAGTTCGATTTCTGTTTTTTTTGGGACTGACTACTAGTACACAAAATAATTCAATTTTAACACAATTTCGAAAAATATGCGGCAAAAAAAAATAAAAACAAAAGGAGGACTCCTCATTTTAGGATCTTCAATCGGCGAACTTTGCCGAAAAGAATTGCTTGACGAAAAAATTAAGGAGTTCGAGTGCGATAAGTTTTGCTCCAAAAAAGAATGGCCCTAACCCTAACCTTCACCTATAAGATTTAGGATCTTGGTAAGTGATTTCAAGAAAATGAGCGCCGCATTGCGGTTTAATTTACTAATAGAGTCTTTAAAATCTTGAGGAACAATCTGGTCTGCAGGCTCCCGAACCATTAGGGAGAAACATAAATTCTTTTTACGCCTCGAACTAAGATACCAAAAAAGTATCGACGTTTTCCGGGTTTGGGACGTTTATATCAACACTTCTTTGGTGTTAGTAAACCAAATTTTCATAGTTAGGAATTAAAAAAAGGTGCGATCTTGTCATCTGAAGCAGCTAATTTTGTTCCTCCCTTTACTCTCATCGAGCTTACTGCTGACTAGTATTGGTCTCGAATCGAGATCTGTCTGGGGCGGGCTTGACCCTTGAGGAAAAGATTTAGGCAGTGAAACAATATTGGCTCTATTTTTTTTGTTTTTTAAAGAGCTCATAGCTGTCGTTTGCTTACGACCCTTTTTCTTGAGTTGTTCAAGAAAAAAAACAAGAAAGATGTGAGAAAAAACAGCCAATCAATAACATTTTCTACATTGTAGAAAAAATCATTCATTTGATCCGAAAGACTTTCTGCCAAGTCGAACCTCTTGAGCACTCAAACATTAGAAATGGATGTATCTACAAAAATATCTAGCGCTAGATCATCACCAGTTGAAACTTTATTGACAGATACCACATTAATGTAACATTCGCCCGGAAGATACATATCGACGGAGAACAAAACTAAGTCCTAAGACGACTGGCTAACGTCTAAACAGAGCTTTGCATGTTTTTCACCGTCTCTACCAAGCCAGTACTTTCGTGGTCTTTCTAACATCGGGTCGACAAAAAACGTTACTGCTTTCGGCTTCGGTCAAAACACTCAAATTAACTTAATTACATGCAGAAATAGTGAGCTCATGGCTAGGGCTGGGTCTTAGTATCCCCAGACCACGAGGTCACTCCTAAAAACAGGGCTACTACTACTAATTGAATTATTATTGTTTTTGTTCAGTAGATAAAAATCATCATCTCCATCGAAGATGGATCAACCCTTTCCCCCAATTCCTAGCTTCTAATCTTAGTAGAATGAATTCGGATGTTACTTAAAGTCAATTCAGGACATGACAGGGAAGCTAAAAGTTCATATAAAATGATAAAAGTCTCAGTCCCGAAACCCCTCCGGATTCTCGAATCCACTGAATCAAGCACGTTAAACTTGATTCCTCGGTAACTCGGAAGGCTGGTTTCCACCCCTCACTGTTGCAACTTGGAGCGGTCTCTGCTACTTCTGTTCTTCTCTGATTCTGATACTCAATTTTCTTGTGGTTGTCGTCGTCGCAACTATCGTTGTTGTGTTGCTTTTTACTTGCTTTTTAGCCTTTTTAGCCAAAATGGCCGTTTTTAACGTTTCTGAAAATTGTTACTTCATCACTTCGAAAGTTTAAAATTTAGGAATTTCCGAATCCTTCAGCCTTCACGATTTGTCCAATCGTTCGAATAACGTTCTTATTCCTTCTAAATCGCCAATTCGGAAGGTTCGCTGCTAAAAACTCCGAAACTGCAGAGATTGCCTTTTTGTCCAATCTGGTCGAATGTCACATAACAAACATAGGACTTTGAAACCATTGGAGAATCTTAGAGTCGCTAAGAGTTTAATTAGATTTTAAATTGTTATGTGAAGTAACGTCCTTGAACATTTTTTTGGAAAAACAGTCATTTCGCTATTACTAAACATTATGGTCGAATGGCACAAACTCCGCAGATATTTCAGTCAAGACTCATATGGAACTCCCATCCTTTAAATAACTCATTTTTCAAATAGATTAACAAAACTAAATTGTTTACAAAAAACCATCAAAAAAGGATTTCTGTCTGCATCACCTCAACAGACTACATTTCAAATTTCGTAGAACAGACACAAAATTCTAACTAAACACGAAATAACATCTATCGGCATCACATCATTCACCGCGTGCTATAATTAAACAAAACATAGCCAACCGAAGATTGGAAATCAGTAATGAACGCAAGTGAGCATAAAAACCACTGGATTTCCTGAACCAATCTCTAAAATTTCAAAGAAAAATAGCTGCATTTTGAGTTTCTAGAACAATTGTAACTATTGAATTTATTTAGATTTGCTAAGACTTATATTTTAATGATAAAAGATCATGTGAAAAAACGTCCTTGAACCTCGCTTTGATAAAACCATCCTTTTGATATAACAAACATTCTAGTCAAATGGCACATACACCGCAGATATTTCAGTCAAGAATCCCATTGAACTCCTATCCTTCAGTTACATCATCCTTCAAGTAGAACAAAAAAAACATTGTTTACAAAAGAAACATCAAAAAATGGACTTCTATCTGCATCACCTCAACACATTGCATTTTATAACATGGTAGGAGCGAGAAAAATTTCTAACTGAGCATGAAAAAACATCTACCGGCATCACATCAACTCACTGCGTGCTATAAACAATTAAAACATAGCCAATTGAAGATTGGAAATTAGTAATGAAATTAAGTGAATATAAAAAAACTGACTTTCTTGAAAAAAAAATCTTTTAAATTTCAAAGAAGGCTTTGAAGGCTTTCTTTTAGCCTTCAAAGAAGGCTTTCTTTTAGCCTAATTGTTGTAATAAACTTATTGAATAGATTTATTATGTTTGATGTTTGTGCCGGTTTGTGGAGCGCTCTCTGAGGGATTTTAGAGACAGGTCTGTCAAGTGTCTTTTTGTGGGGAGGTGGAAAACTGGAACTGGCTTGAAGAGTCTGCTGGTGCACCGCTCGACCTACTGAGCTTGGGTGAGATTGTTCCTTGTTTTTGATTTTTATAATTCAATTTTAAAATTCAAATAATATAATTGTCTTTTATTTTTTTATTTATTTTGCTGATTTATAAAATTCCCACTAACCGTTTATCATGGGTTAGTTCAGTCCCCTAAAATCCAGTCAAAATCCTTTTTTCTACCTTTATGCTGCGTCAAGATGAGGAAAAACAACAAAGAGTGTACAAGGAAAGGTTGCTTAAAACCTTCCGGACTAATAGATTGGATTAGATGTGATTGTTGTTCTAGTTGGTATCATATCAGTTGTGTAAATATTTCTCTTAGCGACTCTAAGAAAACCCAATGGTTTTAGTGTCTTTTATGCTTTGATGTAAAATCTGTTAATAAAGCAACAAAAGGTAATGATTAACTGCTAGAAGATTATGTTAATACAATCATCTCAACTGTCCGAGTACTCAAGAGAGTACCAAAATTCTGTCGGACAAAAAAAATGACATCGTCTACAATGTAGAAGATGTTACAAAATGGCTAATTGCTTTAACGTCGTTCTTGTTTTTTTTCTGGAGCAACCGAAAAGAAGTGGACGCAAACAGACCACAAGCTTGAGCTCTTCGATAAATCAAAAAATTCGAGCCAATCACGTGTCACTTCCAAATCCCCATCCCCAAGTTTCAAGCCCGCCTCTGAGTGACCAAATTTGCAGCTCTAAATCCGGAAAGATTGGATACTTCTTTCGTAACCGATTTTGACCTATACAAAGCAATAATGTCCTTTCCGAACGGATCAGCAGCAGGTCCTGATAAAATAGTTCCTCAAATTTATAAAGATCTTGTTAGTAAGTCGAATGGCAGTGCAGGACTTATTTTTCTGAAATCGCTTACTAAGCTAATAAACCTCATTGGAGATGGCAAAATACCCAAACCCCTTTGACCTTTTTTTGGCGCAAAGCTCATCGCCCTCATAAAGGTAGATGGAGGGTTGAGACCGATTGCCATAGGCAACACGCTGAGACGTATCGCGTTTAAATGCGCTGGAAGCAAGGCCCTCTCCGAGCAGCAAAATTTTTTTCGGAAACGTACAGGTAGGATGCGGTACCAAACGAGGAGCAGAAAAAGCTGCACACTTGTTTCGAAACCTAAATGAACGCGACGACAATCCAAAATGCACTGTTCTTTTAAAACTAGATTTTGAGAATGCCTTTAACTCTCTTAATAGAGAAACAATGCTGAATCATGTTTATTCAAATCGCCCCGAATTGTATAATTACACCCATTGCGCGTATGGTAAACCTAGTTACATTTTTTACGGAAGCTCTGTCATAAGGTCAGAAGACGGAACTCAGCAAGGTGACCCTGAAGCCCCACCCCTTATTGCGAAAACACTTAATACACTAGTCAAACAGTTGGAGTCGAAAATTAACATCTGGTATTTAGATGATGGAAATTTAGCCGACGACTATAAGGCAGTACACCGAGACCTTAAAAACATTCTGAAATCGGAACAGATTAACGGCCTGAGCTTGAACACTGAGAAGTTCGATTTCTGTTTTTTTTGGGACTGACTACTAGTACACAAAATAATTCAATTTTAACACAATTTCGAAAAATATGCGGCAAAAAAAAAATAAAAACAAAAGGAGGACTCCTCATTTTAGGATCTTCAATCGGCGAACTTTGCCGAAAAGAATTGCTTGACGAAAAAATTAAGGAGTTTGAAAAAATCTCGGATTTCATTGACAAACTGGACGCCCATTATGGTTTTTACCTCCTGAAAAATTGTTTTTGCATGCCAAAACTCCTATGTTTGTTTTGCGTACGAGCCCTTGTTTTTTGCAAAATGATTTTTTGAAACGCTACGACAATTTACTATTAAATTCGTTATGCAAGGTCACTAATATGAAGATGGATGATAACAAGTTCTTACTAGCAGTTCTCCCGGCAGGCAAAGGTGGCTTGGGCGTTTCTTCCGCTCGTCTACTCGCTTTACCCGCTTTCTTAGCCTCAGCAGTATGAGCAAAAGATGCCTTGAGCGAAACTTTTGGTTTGGAGCATTTGGATGGAACCTAAGATGATGCGCTTAAACGGTGGTTTGAACTTGGAAAAATTGAAATGACTCCGGAAAATGAAATCCAAAAAAATTGGAGGGAGACAATTTTTGACACCGAAATTGCAGACTTGATTTTACGACTCGAACCAACGGACGTAAAAAGATTCAACGCGTTCCCAGATAGATTTGGCTCCCAATGGTTGAACGTCATCCCGTGCAAAAATTTAAGGTTCAAACTGTCGAACCAACAACTCAGAATTGCGATAGGACTTCAATTAGGCTCAAAAATATGCAAACGGCATAAATGCGTGTGCGGAAAAGACGTTACCGAGGATGGTTGGCATGGTCTTTCTTTATTCAAAAAAGCTCGAGATTCTCTAGTCATTCAAACCTGAATGCCCTTATAGAGCAGAATTTATCTTCTACTCACATTCCGTCTGTTTTAGAACCACGACACCTCTACAGGACCAATCAGGAGCGACCAGGCGGTTTGACGTTCGTTCCATGGTCTGTTGGTGAGCAGCTCTTCTGGGATGTAAGGGTTGTAGATTCCTTAGTTCCTTGTAAGATTAATGCCGGGTCTCTTTGTAACCCTGGTACGGCTGCCGCTGAAGCGGAAGAGCGAAAAATTGACAAGTATAAGGATCTTGTAAATGATGGATATCTTTTCCAACCGCTAGCTTTTGAAACTCAGGGCACAGCCGGCCCCAGCACAGAATTTTTATGAGCAAGCTTTGTAAGAACCTAAACATATGCACAGAGAAACCCAGAGCAGGCAGCTTTTTAAAACAGAGAATCTCCCTGGCAATACAGATTGCGAACGCCGCTTGCGTACTCGGAACAATAAATGACAAAATAACTTTCGACAAAATTTTTTATTTTAACACTTGTATATTATTTTTTCTCGTCTCGAGTTGCGTGTTTTTATTGAAGAAACGTAAGCCGTATCGATTTTAATTGAAAAGGACTTAAACACTTGTCATCTTCGTTTATCATTATCACTTCCATATCTAGAAAATTCCTAGGATTTTGACTGGAATACGTGATGAAGGGACTCCTGACTGTAACCTCGGTTACTATGATACTTTTGACCTTCTGATTACCTAAGAAAAAAAAGAAGAAATAGACTAGAGAAAACCGACTAGAGAAAACTGGATCAATAGGTGAGCTTTAATTGCGCTGGAAATCAAACAATTGAGTTCCACTTTCGAAACAAGAAATTATTCACAGTTTTTTGCATTACTTTCACGTTCGTATTTGATGGGTGCCATTTACGTCACTGTCAGCGGATGAATTTGAATTGAAATCAAAAAATTAATGAATATCTATGTGCATTCACAAATGCATCAAAATGTATGAAGTCAAATCTGTAGTTTCTCAAGACCTTAGGAAATTCCCTGAACAAAAAACACAAAAATAAAATCATTAAGACCTATATAAGAATCTTCACTACCTTTATTACTCAAAATCGCATTACTTACGCACAAACTTTTCAAACTTTTCACAAAACGGCTCTATGAGGATATGACTTTAGGTAACATTTTTTTCTCACTTCTAGTTTCTTATTCTAGTTCGAAGCTTGCTCGTTGAACCATTCCACCAGAACGCCGCTAAAAATAGTGTGTTGAAAAAAATGTTATTTGAAAGATAAAGAGTTTGATTGTAAGGGTTTAGAAGGATGGCAAGTGTTTTTTAACGAGCTTTTAGCTTCCCGGTATGGACTGAACTTATTATAAAACAACTTATTTTATTTCAGGTTAGAAGCTAGGAATTGAGCAAAAGGATCGATCCATGTCCGTAGATGGAATGATTTTCTCTTCTGAACAAAAACAGTAGTAACATAGTAGAATCATAGTATTAGAGGACCAGCCCTGTTTTTAGCCATGAACTCACTCTTTTTGCATGTAACTAAAATGATTTGTGTGGTTCGGCCAAAAACTTTTCACTAGTAATGTGTTTGGCGACCCGATGTTATCTGAACCACCTTCAACTAGCTATGGTAGAGACAGTTAAAAGCAGTAAAGCTCATTTAGACGCTAGCCAGTCGTTTTAGTATCTAGTTTTTTTGCAATCGGTATGTACTTCGGTTCGACTTTTATATATGTGTTTTTATAACAGAGGCCTCCTCACCGAGCAGATGCTCTCAATAAAGCTCTTGATCAAGAGCTAGAAGCGTGGTCAGAAATGTGAAAGCCTTCCGAGTAAGCTTTTTAACCCAGTAAAGATCAAAAATTCCCATATCAGGAAGTGGGATAAGGAATTGATTGTTCCGACACTCCTTCAGCGTTGTATGACCAAAAACTTTTAAAAATTTTCAAAAAATTAGTAGAGAACGTAAGAAAAAACCAAAAAAACCTTATTATAACTGAAAAACCGCCAAAAACAGTGAGAATAAAAAAATATTGGAGAGCAACCCACCCCCCTCCGACGAGATGTAATCCGACTTGCATTTTTGTTATTGTTAGGGACATTTTTATCAAACCCGACTCTGGTCGTGAACTCTGTAGCCTTTCCCTTTGTGCCTGTGCTGTAGGGTTATTTGAGTATTTACACATGTTTTCGCTAATGTGCATTCAATCCGGAAGGATGAAGAGACTGAAGAAGAAGTTCAATCCATATGTGCACAAGTAGCCGGAAATGTCGGATGGATAACAACAGTCGACTGCTGGATATCATTAAATAACTTTGTATACTTGCGCTCCAGAAATTACGATATCAATCTGTGAGCGGCTGGACAGTGACCTCACTCTAGTGACCCTTCACAGAGTTAAGCACCTCAAATCGTTTCTTCAACAGACCCGAAAGGGTCAAAATTTATAAGTTTTTTTACTAAAACTAACCGATTTAAAACTCATGTTCAATTTTTGAAACAAAGAGAAGGTAAACCGATCAATTTGAGGGTCAAAATAATAATACTTTGCTCCCACCTCGAACCACATTTTTTGAGATATATCCGTTTTTCGAATCCGAAAAAGCGCTAAGCAAGTGAGTCTCATTGTAATTCAACTAATACATTTACAGAAACTGGTTGAAAATAACTCGGACATGAGTAGAACAATTCAGTGTCTTGATCCAGTTTTTCACCATTTTTTATCCGTAAAACAAAATTTAAAAATTTTTAAATTAGTGCAATAACATACACTAGTTAATTGACAGGTTTTATGTCCCGTTTACGGGTAACCTTCCTTGTCCCAGTGAAATCAGGCTTAACGAAATTGGTTTAGATGGTTCGCCAATCGGGAGGGGTCAAACTTGCATTGTTTTTGGAATTTTTTTTGCTGAAACGTTTCTGATCAGATCTTGTTACGCCTTGAAATAGAAGACTGTAGGCTTTTTGAGTGCATGTTGATAATTTCTAGACCAATAGGACAGATTTGCAGAAAAATATTGGCGAAAACTTTACAATTGAAAGTTTTTTAGATTGGACGAAAGATAATTTGTTTTATAAATTGAGAATCTCTGGAAGAATCCAGTTTACTTTGGTACCAATATAGGAATAGATTTACGGCCTGAGCTTGAACACTGAGAAGTGCGAACTTTGTTTTTTTTTGGGACTGACTACTAGTACACAAACTAATTCAATTTTAATACAATTTCGAAAAATATGCCGCAAAAAAAATAAAAACAAAAGGAGGACTCCTCATTTTAGGATCTTCAATCGGCGACTTTTGCCGAAAAGAATTGCTTGACAAAAAAATTAAGGAGCTTGAAAAAATCTCGGTATTCATTGACAAACTAGACGCCCATTATGGTTTTTACCTCCTGAAAAATTGTTTTAGCATGCCAAAACTCCTATGTTTTTTTGCGTACGAGCCCTTGTTTTTTGCAAAATGATTTTTTGAAATGCTACGACAAATTACTAAGAAATTCGTTATGCAAGGTCACTAACGTGAAGATGGATGATAACAAGTTCTTACAAACAGTTCTCCCGGCAGGCAAAGGTGGCTTGGGCGTTTCTTCCGCTCGTCTACTCGCTTTACCCGCTTTCTTAGCCTCAGCAGTATGAGAAAAAGATGCCTTGAGCGAAACTTTTGGTTTGGAGCATTTGGATGGAACCTAAGATGATGCGCTTAAACGGTGGTTTGAACTTGGAAAAATTGAAATGACTCCGGAAAATGAAATCCAAAAAAATTGGAGGGAGTCAATTTTTGCAGCGAAATTGCAGACTTGATTTTACGACTCGAACCAACGGACGTAAAAAGATTCAACGCGTTCCCAGATAGATTTGGCTCCCAATGGTTGAACGTCATCCCGTGCAAAAATTTAAGGTTCAAACTGTCGAACCAACAACTCAGAATTGCGATAGGACTTCAATTAGGCTCAAAAATATGCAAACGGTACCGAGGATGGTTGGCATGGTCTTTCTTTATTCAAAAGTGTTCGAGATTCTCTAGGCATTCAAACCTGAATGCCCTTATAGAGCAGAATTTATCTTCTACTCACATTCCGTCTGTTTTAGAACCACGACACCTCTACAGGACCAATCAGGAGCGACCAGGCGGTTTGACGTTCGTTCCATGGTCTGTTGGTGAGCAGCTCTTGTGGGATGTAAGGGTTGTAGACTCCCTAGTTCCTTGTAAGATTGATGCCGGGTCTCTTTGTAACCCTGGTACGGCTGCCGCTGAAGCGGAAGAGCGAAAAATTGACAAGTATAAGGATCTTGTAAATGATGGATATCTTTTTCAACCGCTAGCTTTTGAAACTCAGGGCACAGCCGGCCCCAGCACAGAATTTTTATGAGCAAGCTTTGTAAGAATCTAAACTTATGCACAGAGAAACCCAGAGCAGGCAGCTTTTTAAAACAGAGAATCTCCCTGGCAATACAGATTGCGAACGCCGCTTGCGTACTCGGAACAATAAATGACAAAATAACTTTCGACAAAATTTTTTATTTTAACACTTGTATATTTTTTTTTTCTCATCAAGAGCTAGAAGCGTGGTCAGAAATGTGAAAGCCTTCCGAGTAAGCTTTTTAACCCAGCAAAGATCAAAAATTACCATATCAGGAAGTGGGATAAGGAATTGATCCTTAAGTGTTGTATGACCAAACACTCTTAAAAGTTTTCAAAAAATTAGTATAGAACGTAAGAAAAAACCGAAAAACCTTATTATAACTGAAAAACCGCCAAAAACAGTGATAATAAAAAAAATATTGGAGAGCAACCCAACCCCTCCGACGAGATGCGATCCGACGTTCATTTTTGTTATTGTTAGGCACATTTTTATCAAACCCGACTCTTGTTGTGAACCCTGTAGCCTTTCCCTTTGTGCCTGTGCTATAGGGTTATTTGAGTACTTACACACGTTTTCGCTAATGTGCATTCAATCCGGAAGGACGAAGAGATTGAAGAAGAAGTTCAATCCAGAAGTGCAGAAGTAGCAGGAATGTCGGAAGGGTAACAACAGTCGACTGCTGGATATCGTTAAATAGCTTTGTATCCTTTCGCTTCAGAAATTACGATATCAATCTGTGAGGGGCTGGACAGTGACCTCACTCTAGTGACCCTTCACCGAGTTAAGCACCTCAAATCGGTTCTTGAACAGAACCGAGGGGGTCAAAACGTATAAGTTTTTTTTACTAAAACTAACCGATTTAGTACTCATGTCAATTTTTGAAACAAATAGAAGGTAAACCGATCAATTTGAGGGTCGAAATATTAATACTTTGTTCCCCCCTGGAACCGCAATTTTTGAGATATATCCGTTTTTCGAATCCGAAAAAGCGCTAAGCAAGTGAGTCTCATCGTAATTCAACTAATACATTTACAGAAACTGGTTGAAAACAACTCGGACATGAGTAGAACAATTCAGTGTCTTGATCCAGTTTTGCACTGGAAAAGTGACATGGGGGAAACTTATGTGCCTAAGGGACCGAATGATTTGGTCCAATTAGATTTCTGGGGCCCGTTCAATTACGTAAGGGGTCGGAAGAAGTATGTACTTTGTCGAAAGTGGATAGCACTTTTAAGGGAGCCACATTTAAAATGGAGATTATGAGTCAGTGTGATTAAAGTACGCTTCATTTGTTTGAACAGAAATCACGGAAAGGTAAGCGTCGGTGGACAGCTAATTCCAGTTGAGCACAATTGATCAACGGTATCGGAGAGAAATCTGATGGACGAGCCCGCCGGTGGATACATGGAGATGATGGATACTTCTGATAGGACATCTGATAGCTCTAAAAAACGGATGCTATGGAGTGTTATCTTTTAGAAATCATAAAAGACAGGATGATGAAGCAAAAGCTTTATGGAACATTAGACTCATCGGAACTGCACACTGAAACAGTGAATCAGCTCATGGCGTATGAATCAACTCCGGTGGCGGGCAGTATTGTTACGTCATTTTGAGGAACAAATGAGAACGTCCTCGAAAACACGCTCTCTAATAGCTATCTTGTACGTCAGGACTGAGTTGCAACCAGACTCACCTGATGCATGGCGGGGCTGACGCTAGGAGAGTACGCCTCGGAAGAAACGAAAAGATCAAAGGAGGAAAAAGTGCTCTTGATGACGCATCTTAGAGACCTGATAAGTTGTGAAGGGGCGGCAGTGGCGCTCTTAAAACGGAGAGACGCTCCTTGTTATGACCGGTTATTACTGAAACAAATGTCGTCAATAGCACTAAACACCTGCGCGAGGTTGTTGAAAGAAGGCAGTGACCTTGGTAAAACGTTACTTTTACAAGCACCTTTGGACATTGCGAGCCTCTAAAATTGAACATGAAACAGCCAGTAGAAAAAGAACCCTTGGGGAAGATAGACCAGAACAGAAGATTTTTCAGCAAAGATTTCAGACTCATGAAAGTGTCTATGGGGAAATTCTGATATCCAGATAATACTGTGGACCAATCAGGCAGAAGTCGTACCCTAACGTATCGGGAACTGTTGGAATGGTTTATAACCGATCCAACACTGAAAGTATACGTGATTGCTATTTCGATTGACAAGTAAATTGGGACCTGTATGCGGAGAAAAAAGACTGCACGTTCTGAACGGAAGTCTGATAGCAGAGTGGAGCTTAGAATGGGATTCTCAGTTGAATTACCAAGGACAAGTTTGATGGTCGTGTGGGAACTACTGAAGCCAAAATGGTATCCAAGTCTCAACGCCGATGCGATATTGCAAGCGACCCAGGACACAAGAAAGGCACCTGATTGCTGATTCTAATTTGCGCGACCTCAACAGTATCTATAATTTGATGACCGCAGACTCTAGAATTAACCGAGAAAAGGGGAGGAACAGAGCTAGTAGCAGGTTGTCAAGGAGGAACCGAAGTGATTCTAGTGACTGCACTAAGATTGTACAGCATAATGGCTTCTCTAGAGTCACTATTGATTCTACATAAAAAGCATGAGATATTCAAAGCCATGACTGTAGAAGTGGCTTCAATTTGCAAAAGCTGAAACCCAGTACACTTTGTGTTAGTGGACATGAAGATCACGAGGACGATAGTGGATCAACCCTTCGATAGTGGGTCATTGCGCATTGTTTGTTACCAGGTTCGTCGCATCCCTCAACGTTATTAATAATTGAAGTTATGATGGCAATTCGATGGTTGGAAGTTCATGTTGGAGAGAAAAACCGACAGAAAGGACCGATTAAAGATCTGTCGCAAGAATTTGATTGTCTAAAAGTTTTAGATCTTTTATAGACATTGTGTAAAATCTTAAACTTTCCGATAAAAGTGAAGAAAATATGGGCCGAAGACAACTGATGCCATAATTCAGAGCCAACTTGACCGCCTGTTTGTACGAGTACGCTAAAAAAGTTATGTCGAATGACAGCAGAATCTACAGTTCGTATCAGCTGCATTTAGGATTAGAAGCTTTCCCGCGAGCTTTCGTGACGAATCGGAATGCGGCAGCCACAGCAGTGAAGAGAACTTTTAAGACAATTAATTTTGTATGAAGAAAAAAAGAAGAGATGTTGAAGAAAAATCTGGAGAGAAATGTGATATGCCTCCACAACAGCTTCTGCAGAAACAGGGAGACTACTGTAGAACTGTAGATCCTCTACTTTTTTGTAAGCGAATAATAGAAGAGCAAAGGTGTCGGAGGACTGCCTCCAACTGCGTAAGAATGGCCACTGATGTGTTGCAAGACACTGAACTCGAGATTGCGAAGGATGAAGTGGTTGAAAAATATTAACAGCCGAAAGAGATGAAGCAAATAATGATTAAAAGTGTTCAGAAGTTTTGTTAAGATATTCTAAACGACGAAAGTTAAAAAAAAGATGTGAATTAAAAAGAAACAAAGGAAGAAAAGGAAAAAAAAATTTAGAATTGCTTTGTGAGAGAAAACTTCCTTCAACATCTCTTCCTTCTCTCTGCCATCACAATTGATCGTTTTCCAGGTCCTCTTCACGGCCCTAGTCACTGAATTCCGTTGGGCCATAAAAAGCTTGCTTGAAAACTCCTGATCCTATGCTCAGCTGATATGAACTCTACCCTCTGCTATGTTTCGACGTATGGTTAGCATACGCTTACAACCAGGCAGTCATATTAGCTCTGAACCACCAACATGGCTAAAACGATTGGCTGATGTATAACTAGAGGTAAGCCCTAAAATGATTGGCTGATGTATAAATTAAATAGATCCTTAAGTGATTCTACCGTAGCCAATTCAATGTGGTTTTTGTGTCACATGAGGTCACTCCTAAAAACAGGGCTATTACGCTTTAGGATCTAGTTTTTTTTTGCAATCGGTATGTACTTCCGTCCGAATGTTATATATGTGTTTTTATGACACTCCTGGGTCAGGTCTTGATCTGCAAATCCATTAACAGAGGCCCCCTCACCGAGCAGATGCTCTAAATAAAGCTCTTGATCAAGAGCTAGAAGCGTGGTCAGAAATGTGAAAGCCTTCCGAGTAAGCTTTTTAACCCAGTAAAGATCAAAAAAGTCCCATATCAGGAAGTGGGACAAGGAATTGATCGTTCCGTCAATCCTTAAGCGTTGTATGACCAAAAATTCTTGAAAAATTTCAAAAAATTAGTATAGAACATAAGAAAAAACCAAAAAACCTTATTATAACTGAAAAACCGCCAAAAACAGTGATAATAAAAAAAATATTGGAGAGCAACCGAGTTTAGATGGTTCGCCAATCGGGAGGGGTCAAACTTGCATTGTTTTTGGAATTTTTTTTTGCTGAAACGTTTCTGATCAGATCTTGTTATGCCTTGAAATAGAAGACTGCAGGTTTTTGAGTGCATGTTGATAACTTCTAGACCAATAGGACAGATTTGCAGAAAAATATTGGCGAAAACAATACAATTGAAAGTTTTTTTAGATTGGACGAAAGATATTTTGTTTTATAAATTGAGAATCTCTGGAAGAATCCAATTTACTTTGGTACCAATATATTGAGAAGTAAAATCGTATAAGCGTGAAGCA
The DNA here is from genome assembly GCF_963678635.1 of Symsagittifera roscoffensis. Taxonomy (NCBI): domain Eukaryota; kingdom Metazoa; phylum Xenacoelomorpha; order Acoela; family Convolutidae; genus Symsagittifera; species Symsagittifera roscoffensis. The sequence continues at coordinate 27,473,464 of NC_087067.1, read as the reverse complement.
ACCTTTTTTTGGAAATATTGACCAAAGAATTTTTTTTGACTGTTTTTAGAAATAAACATTTTTTTTGAGTTGATGGACCGTTCCCGGTTCACAAATTTTTTTTTGAAAGCCCTTATACTACTACCAGACGGTAGCAATGGTTGAATAAGGCAGTTTACTTTGCTTTCGACAATGAGGAAGGGTCAGGGTCTTTTGTAAGAAGCAAGTAATTCGAGAGTAGGCTTGCTAAAATACCCGTCCAAGTTAGGGGAAAATGTAAAATTAGCAGCTTAGCTTGAATCAGGAGGGTTGCAAAAATGAAATAAACCCTTCCTAATTATCTTTTTTCTATTACAGAGCTTTAGGACTGTATGCGGAAGGGTCTCACTCTTCTGAACATACCTAGTAGGGGTACCATCCGGATGAGTCTCATTTTTGCCAATCCGGAGGGGTCCTGATTTTTCCAATCCGGAAGGGTCGCAATCCTGAAAGGTCCCCTTTTTGCAAACCCGGAAAGGTATCAATTTCGCCGATAGGGTTGGGTCCTAATGTTGCCAATCCCGAAGGGTCCCACTTTTGCCAACTCGGAAGAGTCCCCAAACAGCGATCCGGAGTGATCCAAAATTTACGAACATAACGAGAGTGGTCCTAATACATCAAATAAAGCAAAAAAAACAAGACATTTAGAGAAAGTTACTGAGATACATTAGGATATTAGGACACATAGGCAGACCGAGAACGACAAGAAAAAAGTGACTGCATTGGTGACTGGCATTTAAGCAAAAAAAAACTAACTAAGACTGATACAAACTCATACCCGAAAATTCGCGAATCAAATTTATACGAAAAACACGATAATAATGTGCCATTCTGCCAGATGGCACAGCGCAACCTTCGGCGACACGAAAAAAAAACGTATAAAGGCCTTAGCAACGAAAAAGTATTGCGAAGGAGGGAATATTCTAGAATTTTTATTTTTAAAATTTCGATTGAAGAGTGAATATTTCTGAGAAATAGAAAAAGACGGCCATTTTGACGAAAAACGACGAAAAAACAGAACAACGACAAATATTGTGGAAAACGGTCGCACAAGAGACGAAAAACACGAAGCCTCTTATCGTGGCAACAACACACGATAAGACTCTTAGCAGTGGAAATTGGTAGAGAAGGAAGCTTCAGTGGGGAAGAAATATTCCACGGAACCCTCCCGTGCCACAAATTGGAAGAGATAAGAACGTTATCTCAGGAAGATTACGGGAGCGGAGGCTTGGTCCCCCAGAGACTGAAAAACATCAAATCTCGAAAACTCCAAGGTTTTGAACAATCATATTTGGAGGTAAAACTTGCAGCTCTTTGAGGTATCCTAGCAGTAACCAAGTACAGGGTTGGGAATTTCAAATTTTGAAGAAAAAAAAAGAAATTTAGTTTTTCTGAAAATTTTTGAAAAAATCACAAAAAACGTCATATCTCGAAAACTACGGGACTTGAGTAGTCATATTTGGAGGCATGATTCGGAATCCTTGAGAGTGCTCTGACAGAACCCAACTAGAGGGTTGGGAATTTCAGAAAAAAAAGTAACACGCTTTCTGAAATTTTTTTGAAAAAATCACAGAAAACGTCATATCTCGAAAAATACAAGGATTCGAACAATCATAATTTGAGGCGAGATTTTCAACTCATAGAGTACGCTGACAACACCCAACTACAGGGTTGGGAATTTCAAGTTTCAAAAAAGAATAAATTAAAATTTCTGAAAAATTTGAAAAAATCACGAAAAACATCAAATCTCGAAAACTCCAAGGTTTTGAACAATCATATTTGGAGGTAAAACTTGCAGCTCTTTGAGGTATCCTAGCAGTAACCAAGTACAGGGTTGGGAATTTCAAATTTTGAAGAAAAAAAAGAAATTTAGTTTTTCTGAAAATTTTTGAAAAAAATCACAAAAAACGTCATATCTCGAAAACTACGGGACTTGAGTAGTCATATTTGGAGGCATGATTCGGAATCCTTGAGAGTGCTCTGACAGAACCCAACTAGAGGGTTGGGAATTTCAGAAAAAAAAGTAACACGCTTTCTGTAATTTTTTTGAAAAAATCACAGAAAACGTCATATCTCGAAAAATACAAGGATTCGAACAATCATAATTTGAGGCGAGATTTTCAACTCATAGAGTACGCTGACAACACCCAACTACAGGGTTGGGAATTTCAAGTTTCAAAAAAGAATAAATTAAAATTTCTGAAAAATTTGAAAAAATCACGAAAAACATCAAATCTCGAAAACTCCAAGGTTTTGAACAATCATATTTGGAGGTAAAACTTGCAGCTCTTTGAGGTATCCTAGCAGTAACCAAGTACAGGGTTGGGAATTTCAAATTTTGAAGAAAAAAAAGAAAATTTAGTTTTTCTGAAAATTTTTGAAAAAATCACAAAAAACGTCATATCTCGAAAACTACGGGACTTGAGTAGTCATATTTGGAGGCATGATTCGCAATCCTTGAGAGTGCTCTGACAGAACCCAACTAGAGGGTTGGGAATTTCAGAAAAAAAAGTAACACGCTTTCTGAAATTTTTTTGAAAAAATCACAGAAAACGTCATATCTCGAAAAATACAAGGATTCGAACAATCATAATTTGAGGCGAGATTTTCAACTCATAGAGTACGCTGACAACACCCAACTACAGGGTTGGGAATTTCAAGTTTCAAAAAAGAATAAATTAAAATTTCCGAAAAATTTGAAAAAATCACGAAAAACATCAAATCTCGAAAACTCCAAGGTTTTGAACAATCATAATTGGAGGTAAAACTTGCAGCTCTTTGAGGTATCCTAGCAGTAACCAAGTACAGGGTTGGGAATTTCAAATTTTGAAGAAAAAAAAGAAATTTTGTTTTTCTGAAAATTTTTGAAAAAATCACAAAAAACGTCATATCTCGAAAACTACGGGACTTGAGTAGTCATATTTGGAGGCATGATTCGCAATCCTTGAGAGTGCTCTGACAGAACCCAACTAGAGGGTTGGGAATTTCAGAAAAAAAAGTAACACGCTTTCTGAAATTTTTTTGAAAAAATCACAGAAAACGTCATATCTCGAAAAATACAAGGATTCGAACAATCATAATTTGAGGCGAGATTTTCAACTCATAGAGTACGCTGACAACACCCAACTACAGGGTTGGGAATTTCAAGTTTCAAAAAAGAATAAATTAAAATTTCTGAAAAATTTGAAAAAATCACGAAAAACATCAAATCTCGAAAACTCCAAGGATTTGAACAATCATATTTGGAGGTAAAACTTGCAGCTCTTTAGGGACACCTTGGGCCCAGCTAAAGCTGGATGTACGTGTTTGATATTTTATGAATTTGCTATACTGATGCAGTACAAATTGCGCGTAATTTGACAAATTGGACTTTGCCCAAAACTATAGTTGTTTCTCTAATAAAATAAATGAGATCAGGGAAAACTTTCAGAAGATTTTAGAATTGATATTGGGAAAAACTTATGAATGAGCAATTTAAAAATAAATTCTGATATTTTTTATACAGCGACCACTTGCGATAAAAAAATAAATAAAAAAGAATGAAAAATGTTTAAAAATGGGGGAACAAAATTTTTGTATGTCTCTATAAAAGGAAGCAAGTGGCACAGCTGAAGCTGGAGGTACAAGTTTGATATTTTTTGAGTTTGATAATCTGATGCGGGACGAAAACCGTAAGTTAAAAATCTCGACTTAACGCAAAAACTTACATGTTTCTCTGCTCAAATAAGTGAGAAAAATGAAAATTGGAGATAGTGAATTTCCCAAAGACAACATTTCTCTTACAAAAAAAGGAGTCGCCGCTTCTGCTGGTGAAGTTCTCGCAGATAGTTCTTTCGCTTGAATTCTTGAAGAACTGCAAAATTTGATGTCTAAAAATTAAGAACTCAACATTGCCGAGAATTTTAGCCTTTACTGTGAAAAAATAGGGCATAGCTGCTTATAAAAAAGGGATTCATCTAACCTGTAATTTCGATTGAACCCAAAATCTCCGAATTAGGAGAGTGTTCTCGAGAAATTTCAAAAAAAAACGGTCAGAAATCAAAACTTGGACTTTTCAGAGGGCCATAACTTTTGGTGTCACAGAAATTTGTTCGTAGTCGCTTCAGCAAATGAGCTTTGGACTCTTTGGAGTGGACCCAAAATATCAGATATCGGAGGGTTTTTTTTCGATAAAATTCATAAAAATTTAAAAAAAAAACGCTCAAAAAATCAAGAAATTGACTTTCCGAAGACGAAAACTTTTTGTGTAGAAAAAATCTGTGTTCGCTGATGCAGAAGCTTCGCACTACCCATTATCTCAATTGAACCCACAAACTCAAGAGTTTAGTTTTCAAGAGAATCCAACAAAAATTGAAAACGGTCAAAGAAATAAAAAATTTCGAGGGCTACAATTTTATGTTTAAAAAAGTTAGGGCATAGCCGCTTAGGGAGAGGAGCTTTCCAAATCCGCTCTATTCCTTAAAACAAAAATCTTAGATTTGTAGCGTTAGTTTTTGAGAAAACAAAAAAAGTCAAAGACATGGAAACAAGGCCGACAACCTTTGAGCAGACACCAGTTGATCCAAAAAAAACTGACTTTGTAAAAAAAAACTTGGAAAAGTTTCATGTCCCCCTGAAACAATCCTGTAATAACATCACCACTCAGTAGTTAGTAGTAAATTTGTACCCACCCATTAGTGATTCGACTTATTTTCTGAGAGCGGAAATATCATGAGAGCACTCCATAATAGCATTTCAGTATTCCATAACAGAAAAAGCTAAATCCAATGCAGTAATTAGTGCAGATTAGGCCATCTGGCATTTTCTGACCCGGGTTGAATGGTTTATCTTCGATACCAAATTTTGATAGTTGCAGATAGCTTTGATATGTTGAAGATAGCTTTTATCAATTGGCCGATTTATAAAAGTTCGCTGAAAATTAAATAAAATTTTGTTTAAAATTACAATTAAAAGCAAGCTTTTTACAGAGTAAAACTTGAATTTCCGCTCATTTTTGACCATTAGTGAACATCAACATTCACGGTACGCTGTTTTAAAGAGATAACAACTGTATCCGAACAATCAGTACTAACTGCAGGGCTATTGAGCAAACTCGATCTTCGTTGCCAGGTCGCTCTTTTTGCTCTGGTATTTTTACTTTCTTTTCCGCTTGTCTTCCTTTCCTTTTTGTTGTTTCGTTCTACCGAGAAAGAACGAACTTCTTTTTGCCCCACAGTTTCAGCTGTTGTGAAATTGACTTTTATCACGAGTGTTGACTTTTATCACAATGAAAATAAGCAGAGGGTTGAAAGTATCATAGTAACCAAGGTAACAGTCAGGAGTCCCTTCATCACAGTATCCAGTCAAAATCCTCGGAGCTTTCTAGGTAAGGAAATGATAATTGTAAAAAAGTAGATGACTAGTGTTGATGTGTTTAGAATTAAACTGGATACGGGTTAAGTTTCTTCAACTCGACACAAGAACATATATATTAATATATATTGAGTTACAAACGAAAATTTCGTCGAATGTTGTTTAGTGATTTATTGTGCCGAGTACGCAAGTGGCATTCGCAATCTGTAGTAACAGGGAGCTTTCTCTGCTCAAGAAAACTACCTACCCTGAGTTCCTCGGTACACGTGCACAAGTTCTTACAAAGCTTATTGAGAAAAAACTCAGTGCTAGGGCCAACGGCACCATGAACTTCAAAAGCTATTGGTTGAAAAATATACATCACTAATTAAATCTGTAATTGTCAGATTTTCGATCTTCCGCTTCGGCCGTTCCGGAGTTACAAACCGAGCCTGCGCTTTTTCTACTAGGGGCTAGGGATTCAACTACATCTCATTTTCTTAAGGACACACAAATTTTTTTAAGGAGCTGCCTTCCAATTTCTTTTGAGGAGTGTGCAGCAAATTCAGCTCATCATTTATTGCGTTACCCTACTTGTTTAAACTCCCGAAAAAAAGTTGTCTCTCTGCGATGCGTCTGAGCGTGTTGCCGATGGCAACTGGTCGCAAAACTTCCTTTATTTTGACGAGTGCGATAATTTTTGCTCCAAAAAAGAATGGCCCTAACCCTAACCTTCACCTATAAGATTTAGGATATTGGTAAGCGATTTCAAGAAAATGAGCGCCGCATTGCGGTTTAATTTACTAATAGAGTCTTTAAAATCTTGAGGAACAATCTGGTCTGGACCAGCTCCCGAACCATTAGGGAGAAACATAAATTCTTTTTACGCCTCGAACTAAGATACCAAAAAAGTATCGACGTTTTCCGGGTTTGGGACGTTTATATCAACACTTCTTTGGTGTTAGTAAACCAAATTTTCATAGTTAGGAATTAAAAAAAGGTGCGATCTTGTCATCTGAAGCAGCTAATTTTGTTCCTCCCTTTACTCTCATCGAGCTTACTGCTGACTAGTATTGGTCTCGAATCGAGATCTGTCTGGGGCGGGCTTGACCCTTGAGGAAAAGATTTAGGCAGTGAAACAATATTGGCTCTATTTTTTTTTGTTTTTTAAAGAGCTCATAGCTGTCGTTTGCTTACGACCCTTTTTCTTGAGTTGTTCCAGAAAAAAAACAAGAAAGATGTGAGAAAAAACAGCCAATCAATAACATTTTCTACATTGTAGAAAAAATCATTCATTTGATCCGAAAGACTTTCTGCCAAGTCGAACCTCTTGAGCACTCAAACATTAGAAATGGATGTATCTACAAAAATATCTAGCGCTAGATCATCACCAGTTGAAACTTTATTGACAGATACCACATTAATGTAACATTCGCCCGGAAGATACATATCGACGGAGAACAAAACTAAGTCCTAAGACGACTGGCTAACGTCTAAACAGAGCTTTGCATGTTTTTCACCGTCTCTACCAAGCCAGTACTTTCGTGGTCTTTCTAACATCGGGTCGACAAAAAACGTTACTGCTTTCGGCTTCGGTCAAAACACTCAAATTAACTTAATTACATGCAGAAATAGTGAGCTCATGGCTAGGGCTGGGTCTTAGTATCCCCAGACCACGAGGTCACTCCTAAAAACAGGGCTACTACTACTAATTGAATTATTATTGTTTTTGTTCAGTAGATAAAAATCATCATCTCCATCGAAGATGGATCAACCCTTTCCCCCAATTCCTAGCTTCTAATCTTAGTAGAATGAATTCGGATGTTACTTAAATTCAATTCAGGACATGACAGGGAAGCTAAAAGTTCATATAAAATGATAAAAGTCTCAGTCCCGAAACCCCTCCGGATTCTCGAATCCACTGAATCAAGCACGTTAAACTTGATTCCTCGGTAACTCGGAAGGCTGGTTTCCACCCCTCACTGTTGCAACTTGGAGCGGTCTCTGCTACTTCTGTTCTTCTCTGATTCTGATTCTCAATTTTCTTGTGGTTGTCGTCGTCGCAACTATCGTTGTTGTGTTGCTTTTTACTTGCTTTTTAGCCTTTTTAGCCAAAATGGCCGTTTTTAACGTTTCTGAAAATTGTTACTTCATCACTTCGAAAGTTTAAAATTTAGGAATTTCCGAATCCTTCAGCCTTCACGATTTGTCCAATCGTTCGAATAACGTTCTTATTCCTTCTAAATCGCCAATTCGGAAGGTTCGCTGCTAAAAACTCCGAAACTGCAGAGATTGCATTTTGTCCAATCTGGTCGAATGTCACATAACAAACATAGGACTTTGAAACCATTGGAGAATCTTAGAGTCGCTAAGAGTTTAATTAGATTTTAAATTGTTATGTGAAGTAACGTCCTTGAACATTTTTTTGGAAAAACAGTCATTTCGCTATTACTAAACATTATGGTCGAATGGCACAAACTCCGCAGATATTTCAGTCAAGACTCATATGGAACTCCCATCCTTTAAATAACTCATTTTTCAAATAGATTAACAAAACTAAATTGTTTACAAAAAACCATCAAAAAAGGATTTCTGTCTGCATCACCTCAACAGACTACATTTCAAATTTCGTAGAACAGACACAAAATTCTAACTAAACACGAAATAACATCTATCGGCATCACATCATTCACCGCGTGCTATAAATAAACAAAACATAGCCAACCGAAGATTGGAAATCAGTAATGAACGCAAGTGAGCATAAAAACCACTGGATTTCCTGAACCAATCTCTAAAATTTCAAAGAAAAATAGCTGCATTTTGAGTTTCTAGAACAATTGTAACTATTGAATTTATTTAGATTTGCTAAGACTTATATTTTAATGATAAAAGATCATGTGAAAAAACGTCCTTGAACCTCGCTTTGATAAAACCATCCTTTTGATATAACAAACATTCTAGTCAAATGGCACATACACCGCAGATATTTCAGTCAAGAATCCCATTGAACTCCTATCCTTCAGTTACATCATCCTTCAAGTAGAACAAAAAAAACATTGTTTACAAAAGAAACATCAAAAAATGGACTTCTATCTGCATCACCTCAACACATTGCTTTTTATAACATGGTAGGAGCGAGAAAAATTTCTAACTGAGCATGAAAAAACATCTACCGGCATCACATCAACTCACTGCGTGCTATAAACAATTAAAACATAGCCAATTGAAGATTAGAAATTAGTAATGAAATTAAGTGAATATAAAAAAACTGACTTTCTTGAAAAAAAAATCTTTTAAATTTCAAAGAAGGCTTTGAAGGCTTTCTTTTAGCCTTCAAAGAAGGCTTTCTTTTAGCCTAATTGTTGTAATAAACTTATTGAATAGATTTATTATGTTTGATGTTTGTGCCGGTTTGTGGAGCGCTCTCTGAGGGATTTTAGAGACAGGTCTGTCAAGTGTCTTTTTGTGGGGAGGTGGAAAACTGGAACTGGCTTGAAGAGTCTGCTGGTGCACCGCTCGACCTACTGAGCTTGGGTGAGATTGTTCCTTGTTTTTGATTTTTATAATTCAATTTTAAAATTCAAATAATATAATTGTCTTTTATTTTTTTATTTATTTTGCTGATTTATAAAATTCCCACTAACCGTTTATCATGGGTTAGTTCAGTCCCCTAAAATCCAGTCAAAATCCTTTTTTCTACCTTTATGCTGCGTCAAGATGAGGAAAAACAACAAAGAGTGTACAAGGAAAGGTTGCTTAAAACCTTCCGGACTAATAGATTGGATTAGATGTGATTGTTGTTCTAGTTGGTATCATATCAGTTGTGTAAATATTTCTCTTAGCGACTCTAAGAAAACCCAATGGTTTTAGTGTCTTTTATGCTTTGATGTAAAATCTGTTAATAAAGCAACAAAAGGTAATGATTAACTGCTAGAAGATTATGTTAATACAATCATCTCAACTGTCCGAGTACTCAAGAGAGTACCAAAATTCTGTCGGACAAAAAAAATGACATCGTCTACAATGTAGAAGATGTTACAAAATGGCTAATTGCTTTAACGTCGTTCTTGTTTTTTTCTGGAGCAACCGAAAAGAAGTGGACGCAAACAGACCACAAGCTTGAGCTCTTCGATAAATCAAAAAATTCGAGCCAATCACGTGTCACTTCCAAATCCCCATCCCCAAGTTTCAAGCCCGCCTCTGAGTGACCAAATTTGCAGCTCTAAATCCGGAAAGATTGGATACTTCTTTCGTAACCGATTTTGACCTATACAAAGCAATAATGTCCTTTCCGAACGGATCAGCAGCAGGTCCTGATAAAATAGTTCCTCAAATTTATAAAGATCTTGTTAGTAAGTCGAATGGCAGTGCAGGACTTATTTTTCTGAAATCGCTTACTAAGCTAATAAACCTCATTGGAGATGGCAAAATACCCAAACCCCTTTGACCTTTTTTTGGCGCAAAGCTCATCGCCCTCATAAAGGTAGATGGAGGGTTGAGACCGATTGCCATAGGCAACACGCTGAGACGTATCGCGTTCAAATGCGCTGGAAGCAAGGCCCTCTCCGAGCGGCAAAATTTTTTCGGAAACGTACAGGTAGGATGCGGTACCAAACGAGGAGCAGAAAAAGCTGCACACTTGTTTCGAAACCTAAATGAACGCGACGACAATCCAAAATGCACTGTTCTTTTAAAACTAGATTTTGAGAATGCCTTTAACTCTCTTAATAGAGAAACAATGCTGAATCATGTTTATTCAAATCGCCCCGAATTGTATAATTACACCCATTGCGCGTATGGTAAACCTAGTTACATTTTTTACGGAAGCTCTGTCATAAGGTCAGAAGACGGAACTCAGCAAGGTGACCCTGAAGCCCCACCCCTTATTGCGAAAACACTTAATACACTAGTCAAACAGTTGGAGTCGAAAATTAACATCTGGTATTTAGATGATGGAAATTTAGCCGACGACTATAAGGCAGTACACCGAGACCTTAAAAACATTCTGAAATCGGAACAGATTAACGGCCTGAGCTTGAACACTGAGAAGTTCGATTTCTGTTTTTTTTGGGACTGACTACTAGTACACAAAATAATTCAATTTTAACACAATTTCGAAAAATATGCGGCAAAAAAAAAATAAAAACAAAAGGAGGACTCCTCATTTTAGGATCTTCAATCGGCGAACTTTGGCAACTGGTCGCAAAACTTCCTTTATTTTGACGAGTGCGATAAGTTTTGCTCCAAAAAAGAATGGCCCTAACCCTAACCTTCACCTATAAGATTTAGGATATTGGTAAGCGATTTCAAGAAAATGAGCGCCGCATTGCGGTTTAATTTACTAATAGAGTCTTTAAAATCTTGAGGAACAATCTGGTCTGGACCAGCTCCCGAACCATTAGGGAGAAACATAAATTCTTTTTACGCCTCGAACTAAGATACCAAAAAAGTATCGACGTTTTCCGGGTTTGGGACGTTTATATCAACACTTCTTTGGTGTTAGTAAACCAAATTTTCATAGTTAGGAATTAAAAAAAGGTGCGATCTTGTCATCTGAAGCAGCTAATTTTGTTCCTCCCTTTACTCTCATCGAGCTTACTGCTGACTAGTATTGGTCTCGAATCGAGATCTGTCTGGGGCGGGCTTGACCCTTGAGGAAAAGATTTAGGCAGTGAAACAATATTGGCTCTATTTTTTTTTGTTTTTTAAAGAGCTCATAGCTGTCGTTTGCTTACGACCCTTTTTCTTGAGTTGTTCCAGAAAAAAAACAAGAAAGATGTGAGAAAAAACAGCCAATCAATAACATTTTCTACATTGTAGAAAAAATCATTCATTTGATCCGAAAGACTTTCTGCCAAGTCGAACCTCTTGAGCACTCAAACATTAGAAATGGATGTATCTACAAAAATATCTAGCGCTAGATCATCACCAGTTGAAACTTTATTGACAGATACCACATTAATGTAACATTCGCCCGGAAGATACATATCGACGGAGAACAAAACTAAGTCCTAAGACGACTGGCTAACGTCTAAACAGAGCTTTGCATGTTTTTCACCGTCTCTACCAAGCCAGTACTTTCGTGGTCTTTCTAACATCGGGTCGACAAAAAACGTTACTGCTTTCGGCTTCGGTCAAAACACTCAAATTAACTTAATTACATGCAGAAATAGTGAGCTCATGGCTAGGGCTGGGTCTTAGTATCCCCAGACCACGAGGTCACTCCTAAAAACAGGGCTACTACTACTAATTGAATTATTATTGTTTTTGTTCAGTAGATAAAAATCATCATCTCCATCGAAGATGGATCAACCCTTTCCCCCAATTCCTAGCTTCTAATCTTAGTAGAATGAATTCGGATGTTACTTAAATTCAATTCAGGACATGACAGGGAAGCTAAAAGTTCATATAAAATGATAAAAGTCTCAGTCCCGAAACCCCTCCGGATTCTCGAATCCACTGAATCAAGCACGTTAAACTTGATTCCTCGGTAACTCGGAAGGCTGGTTTCCACCCCTCACTGTTGCAACTTGGAGCGGTCTCTGCTACTTCTGTTCTTCTCTGATTCTGATACTCAATTTTCTTGTGGTTGTCGTCGTCGCAACTATCGTTGTTGTGTTGCTTTTTACTTGCTTTTTAGCCTTTTTAGCCAAAATGGCCGTTTTTAACGTTTCTGAAAATTGTTACTTCATCCCTTCGAAAGTTAAAAATTTAGGAATTTCCGAATCCTTCAGCCTTCACGATTTGTCCAATCGTTCGAATAACGTTCTTATTCCTTCTAAATCGCCAATTCGGAAGGTTCGCTGCTAAAAACTCCGAAACTGCAGAGATTGCATTTTGTCCAATCTGGTCGAATGTCACATAACAAACATAGGGCTTTGAAACCATTGGAGAATCTTAGAGTCGCTAAGAGTTTAATTAGATTTTAAATTGTTATGTGAAGTAACGTCCTTGAACATTTTTTTGGAAAAACAGTCATTTCGCTATTACTAAACATTATGGTCGAATGGCACAAACTCCGCAGATATTTCAGTCAAGACTCATATGGAACTCCCATCCTTTAAATAACTCATTTTTCAAATAGATTAACAAAACTAAATTGTTTACAAAAAACCATCAAAAAATGATTTCTGTCTGCATCACCTCAACAGACTACATTTCAAATTTCGTAGAACAGACACAAAATTCTAACTAAACACGAAATAACATCTATCGGCATCACATCATTCACCGCGTGCTATAAATAAACAAAACATAGCCAACCGAAGATTGGAAATCAGTAATGAACGCAAGTGAGCATAAAAACCACTGGATTTCCTGAACCAATCTCTAAAATTTCAAAGAAAAATAGCTGCATTTTGAGTTTCTAGAACAATTGTAACTATTGAATTTATTTAGATTTGCTAAGACTTATATTTTAATGATAAAAGATCATGTGAAAAAACGTCCTTGAACCTCGCTTTGATAAAACCATCCTTTTGATATAACAAACATTCTAGTCAAATGGCACATACACCGCAGATATTTCAGTCAAGAATCCCATTGAACTCCTATCCTTCAGTTACATCATCCTTCAAGTAGAACAAAAAAAACATTGTTTACAAAAGAAACATCAAAAAATGGACTTCTATCTGCATCACCTCAACACATTGCATTTTATAACATGGTAGGAGCGAGAAAAATTTCTAACTGAGCATGAAAAAACATCTACCGGCATCACATCAACTCACTGCGTGCTATAAACAATTAAAACATAGCCAATTGAAGATTGGAAATTAGTAATGAAATTAAGTGAATATAAAAAAACTGACTTTCTTGAAAAAAAATCTTTTAAATTTCAAAGAAGGCTTTGAAGGCTTTCTTTTAGCCTTCAAAGAAGGCTTTCTTTTAGCCTAATTGTTGTAATAAACTTATTGAATAGATTTATTATGTTTGATGTTTGTGCCGGTTTGTGGAGCGCTCTCTGAGGGATTTTAGAGACAGGTCTGTCAAGTGTCTTTTTGTGGGGAGGTGGAAAACTGGAACTGGCTTGAAGAGTCTGCTGGTGCACCGCTCGACCTACTGAGCTTGGGTGAGATTGTTCCTTGTTTTTGATTTTTATAATTCAATTTTAAAATTCAAATAATATAATTGTCTTTTATTTTTTTATTTATTTTGCTGATTTATAAAATTCCCACTAACCGTTTATCATGGGTTAGTTCAGCCCCGAAAATCCAGTCAAAATCCTTTTTTCTACCTTTATGCTGCGTCAAGATGAGGAAAAACAACAAAGAGTGTACAAGGAAAGGTTGCTTAAAACCTTCCGGACTATTAGATTGGATTAGATGTGATTGTTGTTCTAGTTGGTATCATATCAGTTGTGTAAATATTTCTCTTAGCGACTCTAAGAAAACCCAATGGTTTTAGTGTCTTTTATGCTTTGATGTAAAATCTGTTAATAAAGCAACAAAAGGTAATGATTAACTGCTAGAAGATTATGTTAATACAATCATCTCAACTGTCCGAGTACTCAAGAGAGTACCAAAATTCTGTCGGACAAAAAAAATGACATCGTCTACAATGTAGAAGATGTTACAAAATGGCTAATTGCTTTAACGTCGTTCTTGTTTTTTTCTGGAGCAACCGAAAAGAAGTGGACGCAAACAGACCACAAGCTTGAGCTCTTCGATAAATCAAAAAATTCGAGCCAATCACGTGTCACTTCCAAATCCCCATCCCCAAGTTTCAAGCCCGCCTCTGAGTGACCAAATTTGCAGCTCTAAATCCGGAAAGATTGGATACTTCTTTCGTAACCGATTTTGACCTATACAAAGCAATAATGTCCTTTCCGAACGGATCAGCAGCAGGTCCTGATAAAATAGTTCCTCAAATTTATAAAGATCTTGTTAGTAAGTCGAATGGCAGTGCAGGACTTATTTTTCTGAAATCGCTTACTAAGCTAATAAACCTCATTGGAGATGGCAAAATACCCAAACCCCTTTGACCTTTTTTTGGCGCAAAGCTCATCGCCCTCATAAAGGTAGATGGAGGGTTGAGACCGATTGCCATAGGCAACACGCTGAGACGTATCGCGTTCAAATGCGCTGGAAGCAAGGCCCTCTCCGAGCGGCAAAATTTTTTCGGAAACGTACAGGTAGGATGCGGTACCAAACGAGGAGCAGAAAAAGCTGCACACTTGTTTCGAAACCTAAATGAACGCGACGACAATCCAAAATGCATTGTTCTTTTAAAACTAGATTTTAAGAATGCCTTTAACTCTCTAAATAGAGAAACAATGCTGAATCATGTTTATTCAAATCGCCCCGAATTGTATAATTACACCCATTGCGCGTATGGTAAACCTAGTTACATTTTTTACGGAAGCTCTGTCATAAGGTCAGAAGACGGAACTCAGCAAGGTGACCCTGAAGCCCCACCCCTTATTGCGAAAACACTTAATACACTAGTCAAACAGTTGGAGTCGAAAATTAACATCTGGTATTTAGATGATGGAAATTTAGCCGACGACTATAAGGCAGTACACCGAGACCTTAAAAACATTCTGAAATCGGAACAGATTAACGGCCTGAGCTTGAACACTGAGAAGTTCGATTTCTGTTTTTTTTGGGACTGACTACTAGTACACAAAATAATTCAATTTTAACACAATTTCGAAAAATATGCGGCAAAAAAAAATAAAAACAAAAGGAGGACTCCTCATTTTAGGATCTTCAATCGGCGAACTTTGCCGAAAAGAATTGCTTGACGAAAAAATTAAGGAGTTTGAAAAAATCTCGGATTTCATTGACAAACTGGACGCCCATTATGGTTTTTACCTCCTGAAAAATTGTTTTTGCATGCCAAAACTCCTATGTTTTTTTTGCGTACGAGCCCTTGTTTTTTGCAAAATGATTTTTTGAAACGCTACGACAATTTACTATTAAATTCGTTATGCAAGGTCACTAACATGAAGATGGATGATAACAAGTTCTTACTAGCAGTTCTCCCGGCAGGCAAAGGTGGCTTGGGCGTTTCTTCCGCTCGTCTACTCGCTTTACCCGCTTTCTTAGCCACAGCAGTATGAGCAAAAGATGCCTTGAGCGAAACTTTTGGTTTGGAGCATTTGGATGGAACCTAAGATGATGCGCTTAAACGGTGGTTTGAACTTGGAAAAATTGAAATGACTCCGGAAAATGAAATCCAAAAAAATTGGAGGGAGACAATTTTTGACACCGAAATTGCAGACTTGATTTTACGACTCGAACCAACGGACGTAAAAAGATTCAACGCGTTCCCAGATAGATTTGGCTCCCAATGGTTGAACGTCATCCCGTGCAAAAATTTAAGGTTCAAACTGTCGAACCAACAACTCAGAATTGCGATAGGACTTCAATTAGGCTCAAAAATATGCAAACGGCATAAATGCGTGTGCGGAAAAGACGTTACCGAGGATGGTTGGCATGGTCTTTCTTTATTCAAAAGTGCTCGAGATTCTCTAGTCATTCAAACCTGAATGCCCTTATAGAGCAGAATTTATCTTCTACTCACATTCCGTCTGTTTTAGAACCACGACACCTCTACAGGACCAATCAGGAGCGACCAGGCGGTTTGACGTTCGTTCCATGGTCTGTTGGTGAGCAGCTCTTCTGGGATGTAAGGGTTGTAGATTCCTTAGTTCCTTGTAAGATTAATGCCGGGTCTCTTTGTAACCCTGGTACGGCTGCCGCTGAAGCGGAAGAGCGAAAAATTGACAAGTATAAGGATCTTGTAAATGATGGATATCTTTTCCAACCGCTAGCTTTTGAAACTCAGGGCACAGCCGGCCCCAGCACAGAATTTTTATGAGCAAGCTTTGTAAGAACCTAAACATATGCACAGAGAAACCCAGAGCAGGCAGCTTTTTAAAACAGAGAATCTCCCTGGCAATACAGATTGCGAACGCCGCTTGCGTACTCGGAACAATAAATGACAAAATAACTTTCGACAAAATTTTTTATTTTAACACTTGTATATTATTTTTTCTCGTCTCGAGTTGCGTGTTTTTATTGAAGAAACGTAAGCCGTATCGATTTTAATTGAAAAGGACTTAAACACTTGTCATCTTCGTTTATCATTATCACTTCCATATCTAGAAAATTCCTAGGATTTTGACTGGAATACGTGATGAAGGGACTCCTGACTGTAACCTCGGTTACTATGATACTTTTGACCTTCTGATTACCTAAGAAAAAAAAAGAAGAAATAGACTAGAGAAAACCGACTAGAGAAAACTGGATCAATAGGTGAGCTTTAATTGCGCTGGAAATCAAACAATTGAGTTCCACTTTCGAAACAAGAAATCATTCACAGTTTTTTGCATTACTTTCACGTTCGTATTTGGTGGGTGCCATTTACGTCACTGTCAGCGGATGAATTTGAATTGAAATCAAAAAACTAATGAATATCTATGTGCATTCACAAATGCATCAAAATGT
The DNA here is from genome assembly GCF_963678635.1 of Symsagittifera roscoffensis. Taxonomy (NCBI): domain Eukaryota; kingdom Metazoa; phylum Xenacoelomorpha; order Acoela; family Convolutidae; genus Symsagittifera; species Symsagittifera roscoffensis. Next base: position 27,456,662 of record NC_087067.1, on the reverse strand, counting down.
ATGAAGTCAAATCTGTAGTTTCTCAAGACCTTAGGAAATTCCCTGAACAAAAAACACAAAAATAAAATCATTAAGACCTATATAAGAATCTTCACTACCTTTATTACTCAAAATCGCATTACTTACGCACAAACTTTTCAAACTTTTCACAAAACGGCTCTATGAGGCTATGACTTTAGGTAACATTTTTTTCTCACTTCTAGTTTCTCATTCTAGTTCGAAGCTTGCTCGTTGAACCATTCCACCAGAACGCCGCTAAAAATAGTGTGTTGAAAAAAATGTTATTTGAAAGATAAAGAGTTTGATTGTAAGGGTTTAGAAGGATGGCAAGTGTTTTTTAACGAGCTTTTAGCTTCCCGGTATGGACTGAACTTATTATAAAACAACTTATTTTATTTCAGGTTAGAAGCTAGGAATTGAGCAAAAGGATCGATCCATGTCCGTAGATGGAATGATTTTCTCTTCTGAACAAAAACAGTAGTAACATAGTAGAATCATAGTATTAGAGGACCAGCCCTGTTTTTAGCCATGAACTCACTCTTTTTGCATGTAACTAAAATGATTTGTGTGGTTCGGCCAAAAACTTTTCACTAGTAATGTGTTTGGCGACCCGATGTTATCTGAACCACCTTCAACTAGCTATGGTAGAGACAGTTAAAAGCAGTAAAGCTCATTTAGACGCTAGCCAGTCGTTTTAGGATCTAGTTTTTTTGCAATTGGTATGTACTTCGGTTCGACTTTTATATATGTGTTTTTATAACAGAGGCCTCCTCACCGAGCAGATGCTCTCAATAAAGCTCTTGATCAAGAGCTAGAAGCGTGGTCAGAAATGTGAAAGCCTTCCGAGTAAGCTTTTTAACCCAGTAAAGATCAAAAATTCCCATATCAGGAAGTGGGATAAGGAATTGATTGTTCCGACACTCCTTCAGCGTTGTATGACCAAAAACTTTTAAAAATTTTCAAAAAATTAGTAGAGAACGTAAGAAAAAACCAAAAAAAAACTTATTATAACTGAAAAACCGCCAAAAACAGTGAGAATAAAAAAATATTGGAGAGCAACCCACCCCCCTCCGACGAGATGTAATCCGACTTGCATTTTTGTTATTGTTAGGGACATTTTTATCAAACCCGACTCTTGTCGTGAACTCTGTAGCCTTTCCCTTTGTACCTGTGCTGTAGGGTTATTTGAGTATTTACACATGTTTTCGCTAATGTGCATTCAATCCGGAAGGATGAAGAGACTGAAGAAGAAGTTCAATCCATATGTGCACAAGTAGCCGGAAATGTCGGATGGATAACAACAGTCGACTGCTGGATATCATTAAATAACTTTGTATACTTGCGCTCCAGAAATTACGATATCAATCTGTGAGGGGCTGGACAGTGACCTCACTCTAGTGACCCTTCACAGAGTTAAGCACCTCAAATCGGTTCTTCAACAGACCCGAAAGGGTCAAAATTTATAAGTTTTTTTACTAAAACTAACCGATTTAAAACTCATGTTCAATTTTTGAAACAAAGAGAAGGTAAACCGATCAATTTGAGGGTCAAAATAATAATACTTTGCTCCCACCTCGAACCACATTTTTTGAGATATATCCGTTTTTCGAATCCGAAAAAGCGCTAAGCAAGTGAGTCTTATTGTAATTCAACTAATACATTTACAGAAACTGGTTGAAAATAACTCGGACATGAGTAGAACAATTCAGTGTCTTGATCCAGTTTTTCACCATTTTTTATCCGTAAAACAAAATTTAAAAATTTTTAAATTAGTGCAATAACATACACTAGTTAATTGACAGGTTTTATGTCCCGTTTACGGGTAACCTTCCTTGTCCCAGTGAAATCAGGCTTAACGAAATTGGTTTAGATGGTTCGCCAATCGGGAGGGGTCAAACTTGCATTGTTTTTGGAATTTTTTTTGCTGAAACGTTTCTGATCAGATCTTGTTACGCCTTGAAATAGAAGACTGTAGGCTTTTTGAGTGCATGTTGATAGTTTCTAGACCAATAGGACAGATTTGCAGAAAAATATTGGCGAAAACTATACAATTGAAAGTTTTTTAGATTGGACGAAAGATAATTTGTTTTATAAATTGAGAATCTCTGGAAGAATCCAGTTTACTTTGGTACCAATATAGGAACAGATTTACGGCCTGAGCTTGAACACTGAGAAGTGCGAACTTTGTTTTTTTTGGGACTGACTACTAGTACACAAACTAATTCAATTTTAATACAATTTCGAAAAATATGCCGCAAAAAAAATAAAAACAAAAGGAGGACTCCTCATTTTAGGATCTTCAATCGGCGACTTTTGCCGAAAAGAATTGCTTGACAAAAAAATTAAGGAGCTTGAAAAAATCTCGGTATTCATTGACAAACTAGACGCCCATTATGGTTTTTACCTCCTGAAAAATTGTTTTAGCATGCCAAAACTCCTATGTTTTTTTGCGTACGAGCCCTTGTTTTTTGCAAAATGATTTTTTGAAATGCTACGACAAATTACTAAGAAATTCGTTATGCAAGGTCACTAACGTGAAGATGGATGATAACAAGTTCTTACAAACAGTTCTCCCGGCAGGCAAAGGTGGCTTGGGCGTTTCTTCCGCTCGTCTACTCGCTTTACCCGCTTTCTTAGCCTCAGCAGTATGAGAAAAAGATGCCTTGAGCGAAACTTTTGGTTTGGAGCATTTGGATGGAACCTAAGATGATGCGCTTAAACGGTGGTTTGAACTTGGAAAAATTGAAATGACTCCGGAAAATGAAATCCAAAAAAATTGGAGGGAGTCAATTTTTGCAGCGAAATTGCAGACTTGATTTTACGACTCGAACCAACGGACGTAAAAAGATTCAACGCGTTCCCAGATAGATTTGGCTCCCAATGGTTGAACGTCATCCCGTGCAAAAATTTAAGGTTCAAACTGTCGAACCAACAACTCAGAATTGCGATAGGACTTCAATTAGGCTCAAAAATATGCAAACGGTACCGAGGATGGTTGGCATGGTCTTTCTTTATTCAAAAGTGTTCGAGATTCTCTAGGCATTCAAACCTGAATGCCCTTATAGAGCAGAATTTATCTTCTACTCACATTCCGTCTGTTTTAGAACCACGACACCTCTACAGGACCAATCAGGAGCGACCAGGCGGTTTGACGTTCGTTCCATGGTCTGTTGGTGAGCAGCTCTTGTGGGATGTAAGGGTTGTAGACTCCTTAGTTCCTTGTAAGATTGATGCCGGGTCTCTTTGTAACCCTGGTACGGCTGCCGCTGAAGCGGAAGAGCGAAAAATTGACAAGTATAAGGATCTTGTAAATGATGGATATCTTTTTCAACCGCTAGCTTTTGAAACTCAGGGCACAGCCGGCCCCAGCACAGAATTTTTATGAGCAAGCTTTGTAAGAATCTAAACATATGCACAGAGAAACCCAGAGCAGGCAGCTTTTTAAAACAGAGAATCTCCCTGGCAATACAGATTGCGAACGCCGCTTGCGTACTCGGAACAATAAATGACAAAATAACTTTCGACAAAATTTTTTATTTTAACACTTTTTTTTTTTTTCTCATCAAGAGCTAGAAGCGTGGTCAGAAATGTGAAAGCCTTCCGAGTAAGCTTTTTAACCCAGCAAAGATCAAAAATTACCATATCAGGAAGTGGGATAAGGAATTGATCCTTAAGTGTTGTATGACCAAACACTCTTAAAAGTTTTCAAAAAATTAGTATAGAACGTAAGAAAAAACCGGAAAACCTTATTATAACTGAAAAACCGCCAAAAACAGTGATAATAAAAAAAATATTGGAGAGCAACCCAACCCCTCCGACGAGATGCGATCCGACGTTCATTTTTGTTATTGTTAGGCACATTTTTATCAAACCCGACTCTTGTTGTGAACCCTGTAGCCTTTCCCTTTGTGCCTGTGCTATAGGGTTATTTGAGTACTTACACACGTTTTCGCTAATGTGCATTCAATCCGGAAGGACGAAGAGATTGAAGAAGAAGTTCAATCCAGAAGTGCAGAAGTAGCAGGAATGTCGGAAGGGTAACAACAGTCGACTGCTGGATATCGTTAAATAGCTTTGTATCCTTTCGCTTCAGAAATTACGATATCAATCTGTGAGGGGCTGGACAGTGACCTCACTCTAGTGACCCTTCACCGAGTTAAGCACCTCAAATCGGTTCTTGAACAGAACCGAGGGGGTCAAAACGTATAAGTTTTTTTTACTAAAACTAACCAATTTAGTACTCATGTCAATTTTTGAAACAAATAGAAGGTAAACCGATCAATTTGAGGGTCGAAATATTAATACTTTGTTCCCCCCTGGAACCGCAATTTTTGAGATATATCCGTTTTTCGAATCCGAAAAAGCGCTAAGCAAGTGAGTCTCATCGTAATTCAACTAATACATTTACAGAAACTGGTTGAAAACAACTCGGACATGAGTAGAACAATTCAGTGTCTTGATCCAGTTTTGCACTGGAAAAGTGACATGGGGGAAACTTATGTGCCTAAGGGACCGAATGATTTGGTCCAATTAGATTTCTGGGGCCCGTTCAATTACGTAAGGGGTCGGAAGAAGTATGTACTTTGTCGAAAGTGGATAGCACTTTTAAGGGAGCCACATTTAAAATGGAGATTATGAGTCAGTGTGATTAAAGTACGCTTCATTTGTTTGAACAGAAATCACGGAAAGGTAAGCGTCGGTGGACAGCTAATTCCAGTTGAGCACAATTGATCAACGGTATCGGAGAGAAATCTGATGGACGAGCCCGCCGGTGGATACATGGAGATGATGGATACTTCTGATAGGACATCTGATAGCTCTAAAAAACGGATGCTATGGAGTGTTATCTTTTAGAAATCATAAAAGACAGGATGATGAAGCAAAAGCTTTATGGAACATTAGACTCATCGGAACTGCACACTGAAACAGTGAATCAGCTCATGGCGTATGAATCAACTCCGGTGGCGGGCAGTATTGTTACGTCATTTTGAGGAACAAATGAGAACGTCCTCGAAAACACGCTCTCTAATAGCTATCTTGTACGTCAGGACTGAGTTGCAACCAGACTCACCTGATGCATGGCGGGGCTGACGCTAGGAGAGTACGCCTCGGAAGAAACGAAAAGATCAAAGGAGGAAAAAGTGCTCTTGATGACGCATCTTAGAGACCTGATAAGTTGTGAAGGGGCGGCAGTGGCGCTCTTAAAACGGAGAGACGCTCCTTGTTATGACCGGTTATTACTGAAACAAATGTCGTCAATAGCACTAAACACCTGCGCGAGGTTGTTGAAAGAAGGCAGTGACCTTGGTAAAACGTTACTTTTACAAGCACCTTTGGACATTGCGAGCCTCTAAAATTGAACATGAAACAGCCAGTAGAAAAAGAACCCTTGGGGAAGATAGACCAGAACAGAAGATTTTTCAGCAAAGATTTCAGACTCATGAAAGTGTCTATGGGGAAATTTTGATATCCAGATAATACTGTGGACCAATCAGGCAGAAGTCGTACCCTAACGTATCGGGAACTGTTGGAATGGTTTATAACCGATCCAACACTGAAAGTATACGTGATTGCTATTTCGATTGACAAGTAAATTGGGACCTGTATGCGGAGAAAAAAGACTGCACGTTCTGAACGGAAGTCTGATAGCAGAGTGGAGCTTAGAATGGGATTCTCAGTTGAATTACCAAGGACAAGTTTGATGGTCGTGTGGGAACTACTGAAGCCAAAATGGTATCCAAGTCTCAACGCCGATGCGATATTGCAAGCGACCCAGGACACAAGAAAGGCACCTGATTGCTGATTCTAATTTGCGCGACCTCAACAGTATCTATAATTTGATGACCGCAGACTCTAGAATTAACCGAGAAAAGGGGAGGAACAGAGCTAGTAGCAGGTTGTCATGGAGGAACCGAAGTGATTCTAGTGACTGCACTAAGATTGTACAGCATAATGGCTTCTCTAGAGTCACTATTGATTCTACATAAAAAGCATGAGATATTCAAAGCCATGACTGTAGAAGTGGCTTCAATTTGCAAAAGCTGAAACCCAGTACACTTTGTGTTAGTGGACATGAAGATCACGAGGACGATAGTGGATCAACCCTTCGATAGTGGGTCATTGCGCATTGTTTGTTACCAGGTTCGTCGCATCCCTCAACGATATTAATAATTGAAGTTATGATGGCAATTCGATGGTTGGAAGTTCATGTTGGAGAGAAAAACCGACAGAAAGGACCGATTAAAGATCTGTCGCAAGAATTTGATTGTCTAAAAGTTTTAGATCTTTTATAGACATTGTGTAAAATCTTAAACTTTCCGATAAAAGTGAAGAAAATATGGGCCGAAGACAACTGATGCCATAATTCAGAGCCAACTTGACCGCCTGTTTGTACGAGTACGCTAAAAAAAGTTATGTCGAATGACAGCAGAATCTACAGTTCGTATCAGCTGCATTTAGGATTAGAAGCTTTCCCGCGAGCTTTCGTGACGAATCGGAATGCGGCAGCCACAGCAGTGAAGAGAACTTTTAAGACAATTAATTTTGTATGAAGAAAAAAAGAAGAGATGTTGAAGAAAAATCTGGAGAGAAATGTGATATGCCTCCACAACAGCTTCTGCAGAAACAGGGAGACTACTGTAGAACTGTAGATCCTCTACTTTTTTGTAAGCGAATAATAGAAGAGCAAAGGTGTCGGAGGACTGCCTCCAACTGCGTAAGAATGGCCACTGATGTGTTGCAAGACACTGAACTCGAGATTGCGAAGGATGAAGTGGTTGAAAAATATTAACAGCCGAAAGAGATGAAGCAAATAATGATTAAAAGTGTTCAGAAGTTTTGTTAAGATATTCTAAACGACGAAAGTTAAAAAAAAGATGTGAATTAAAAAGAAACAAAGGAAGAAAAGGAAAAAAAAAATTTAGAATTGCTTTGTGAGAGAAAACTTCCTTCAACATCTCTTCCTTCTCTCTGCCATCACAATTGATCGTTTTCCAGGTCCTCTTCACGGCCCTAGTCACTGAATTCCGTTGGGCCATAAAAAGCTTGCTTGAAAACTCCTGATCCTATGCTCAGCTGATATGAACTCTACCCTCTGCTATGTTTCGACGTATGGTTAGCATACGCTTACAACCAGGCAGTCATATTAGCTCTGAACCACCAACATGGCTAAAACGATTGGCTGATGTATAACTAGAGGTAAGCCCTAAAATGATTGGCTGATGTATAAATTAAATAGATCCTTAAGTGATTCTACCGTAGCCAATTCAATGTGGTTTTTGTGTCACATGAGGTCACTCCTAAAAACAGGGCTATTACGCTTTAGGATCCAGTTTTTTTTTGCAATCGGTATGTACTTCCGTCCGAATGTTATATATGTGTTTTTATGACACTCCTGGGTCAGGTCTTGATCTGCAAATCCATTAACAGAAGCCCCCTCACCGAGCAGATGCTCTAAATAAAGCTCTTGATCAAGAGCTAGAAGCGTGGTCAGAAATGTGAAAGCCTTCCGAGTAAGCTTTTTAACCCAGTAAAGATCAAAAAAGTCCCATATCAGGAAGTGGGACAAGGAATTGATCGTTCCGTCAATCCTTAAGCGTTGTATGGCCAAAAATTCTTGAAAAATTTCAAAAAATTAGTATAGAACATAAGAAAAAACCAAAAAACCTTATTATAACTGAAAAACCGCCAAAAACAGTGATAATAAAAAAAATATTGGAGAGCAACCGAGTTTAGATGGTTCGCCAATCGGGAGGGGTCAAACTTGCATTGTTTTTGGAATTTTTTTTTGCTGAAACGTTTCTGATCAGATCTTGTTATGCCTTGAAATAGAAGACTGCAGGCTTTTTGAGTGCATGTTGATAACTTCTAGACCAATAGGACAGATTTGCAGAAAAATATTGGCGAAAACAATACAATTGAAAGTTTTTTTAGATTGGACGAAAGATATTTTGTTTTATAAATTGAGAATCTCTGGAAGAATCCAATTTACTTTGGTACCAATATATTGAGAAGTAAAATCGTATAAGCGTGAAGCAACCTTTTTTTGGAAATATTGACCAAAGAATTTTTTTTGACTGTTTTTAGAAATAAACATTTTTTTTGAGTTGATGGACCGTTCCCGGTTCACAAATTTTTTTTTGAAAGCCCTTATACTACTACCAGACGGTAGCAATGGTTGAATAAGGCAGTTTACTTTGCTTTCGACAATGAGGAAGGGTCAGGGTCTTTTGTAAGAAGCAAGTAATTCGAGAGTAGGCTTGCTAAAATACCCGTCCAAGTTAGGGGAAAATGTAAAATTAGCAGCTTAGCTTGAATCAGGAGGGTTGCAAAAATGAAATAAACCCTTCCTAATTATCTTTTTTCTATTACAGAGCTTTAGGACTGTATGCGGAAGGGTCTCACTCTTCTGAACATACCTAGTAGGGGTACCATCCGGATGAGTCTCATTTCTGCCAATCCGGAGGGGTCCTGATTTTTCCAATCCGGAAGGGTCGCAATCCTGAAAGGTCCCCTTTTTGCAAACCCGGAAAGGTATCAATTTCGCCGATAGGGTTGGGTCCTAATGTTGCCAATCCCGAAGGGTCCCACTTTTGCCAACTCGGAAGAGTCCCCAAACAGCGATCCGGAGTGATCCAAAATTTACGAACATAACGAGAGTGGTCCTAATACATCAAATAAAGCAAAAAAAACAAGACATTTAGAGAAAGTTACTGAGATACATTAGGATATTAGGACACATAGGCAGACCGAGAACGACAAGAAAAAAGTGACTGCATTGGTGACTGGCATTTAAGCAAAAAAAACTAACTAAGACTGATACAAACTCATACCCGAAAATTCGCGAATCAAATTTATACGAAAAACACGATAATAATGTGCCATTCTGCCAGATGGCACAGCGCAACCTTCGGCGACACGAAAAAAAAACGTATAAAGGCCTTAGCAACGAAAAAGTATTGCGAAGGAGGGAATATTCTAGAATTTTTATTTTTAAAATTTCGATTGAAGAGTGAATATTTCTGAGAAATAGAAAAAGACGGCCATTTTGACGAAAACGACGAAAAAACAGAACAACGACAAATATTGTGGAAAACGGTCGCACAAGAGACGAAAAACACGAAGCCTCTTATCGTGGCAACAACACACGATAAGACTCTTAGCAGTGGAAATTGGTAGAGAAGGAAGCTTCAGTGGGGAAGAAATACTCCACGGAACCCTCCCGTGCCACAAATTGGAAGAGATAAGAACGTTATCTCAGGAAGATTACGGGAGCGGAGGCTTGGTCCCCCAGAGACAGTTTTATGTGAAGGGACTATATAAAACTAACTTTGTAGCTACTTGGATGTCGTAGAAGTCTGAATTAACACCGGTATAATTTGATATTTTAGAATATGAGTAGCTAGAAAGAAGAAAGGGTCAATCCATCTCCAATGGATTTAACATAGAACTGTCACACAAAAACATGTTAAAATAGGTTGTTCGAGTCGTGTTTTTAATAGCAATCACGTAGTCTGAGGATCCGAGACTCAGCTATGTGGTTGTGTTCGCATGTAAACGAAAGCTGATCAAAAGTCGTTTGACTGATGGCCTAAAAATAGTAACTTTTTACTTAGCCCTAAACATACCATAAAATCAACTTGCAAGGTCGAGACGGTGAAAAACGAGTAGGATTAAGGTAACTGACGCCTGCCAGTCGTTAATAGGTACTTTTTCTACGCTCCGTCGCTGTGTAGTATTTGGGCGAATGTTACATAGACGTTTTTATGGCGCTCCTGGGTGGGCCTGTCAAAGGCATAAGACCATCATGATCAGCAAGCGTTTCAGCGACGAACCCTCCGCTCCGGGCGTATGCCCGAGTTAGAGGCCTTAATGACCGTTATTGTACTAGGGGGAAGGTGCGTACCCTCCGTCTAGTACTATTTAGCTTTTTAACTTAGTTAACACCGAAAATTCCGGGGGCCGGAGGGTTAGGTGGGAAATCTAGAGCCCGCTTGTCCCGAGGTCCCAGGACTAAAAACGATTAAAGAGAAAGCGTAAAACCAAACAAAAACAGTAAAAAATCCAAAAAAGACCAAAAACAGTAAAAAACGTAAAGTGACAGTTCATATGTTATTTCCGGACGAGATGTGATCTGACCTTCCTATTTGTTGTTGTTTCAGATTGATTTATATCGTTTCTGATAGAAAGATTGTGTGTTTTGGTGAAGGGTTGGATACCCTCCCTTGAGTGTAATTTGAGTATTTAAGCACGTTAATGGTGATTTTGCCGGTGACCGGATGGTAGAGTGGCAAGCTGACCGACGTGTTCCACACTCAACAGGGACATAGGGACAACATCCACAACGACTGTTGGATATCGTTGAAACAATTTTAGTATCGTTCGGGTACTATTTCATTAAAACTTAAGTGGTGGGGGGCACGATTGGCGCGGTCCGATTGTACCCTCCATCGATTACAAATTTCCGAGTTAAGGGTCTTAATTCGGGTATTTTGGTGCAAAGGAGGATATAGTACTATTCATTAACGACTACTAATAGATTATTGTCCTTACTATATATTACTTATCTCCTATTTAGACCCAAGAAACACCAAAATTTTGTCGAAAATTACTGATTTTTGACAAACTATAGACCCCCAAATTTTTGGATATCCGAGCTTTTCGAACAGCAAAAAGCTTTTATATAGGGAGTAGCTACGTAGTTCGATCCCCCTAACTAGAGAAACCGCGTGAGAAAAGACTCAGTAAAAGTTGGAAAAAAACCAACATTTTTCGGTCAAAATTTCGATAATTTTCTGAACTTTGTCAATCTGTTTTGGGGATCGAGTTTTTGAGTTTTTAGAGTTAGAGCAATAAAATTTTTTGTATTAGGAGCGTGCTAGCATAAAGTGCTCGGCTGCCAGAAAAATTCTTGAGTAACCCTCCGATTAGCTCCGTGGATAGAGCTAACGACTTAAGGATTGGAAAAGGAAGGAATCGGAGAGTCCAAATTTGATAGTTATTGGCCAAATTTTTATCTCCAAACCAATTTTGATCCGTTTTTTTGCACTGTTCCAGTGCCGTACAGGGCTACTACGCTCATTTCAATTATTTTTAGGCACTTTCAATAGGAATTGCGGAAAAAGTTTCTCAGAACCTATATAGGTGGTGAAAAAAGGCCATTTGGACAAACACGTTTTTGGCAATTTCTCAAAGACTAGCCAACCGATTGGGATAATTTTGGTACCATAAGTCGACGTTTTGAACCAATTTTCCGGACCGCAACCGTTTTTGGGTTGATAATCTCGGAAAAGAAAATTTTTTTAGAATTTGTTGGTTCGGAGGGTCCAAATCACAGGTAACCCTCCGAGCGGCAGAAAATTTTATCAAAACACCTTTTTATCCAACTGGGAAGGTTGACAGTGTCAGCCAACCTAGTTTTAAGTCAGGTGGACCGCTTTTGGAGACTTTATCGCGGTAACATAACCTTTTTTCTTGATTTTTGGGGAACCCCCTTGGCAACCCTCCTTAGTGGAAAACTTCCACGAGATCATCCAAAAAAGTTAAAACAGCCCCCCCATAGAGAATTTAGCTTGTTTTGACGCTCGCTGAAGCTAATTGAAGGCCCTTCTAAGTGAGGTTCGGAAATTTGAAAATTTTGGAGGTAACCCTCCGGAGCATATTAAGCATCTTATTGACCCTCCTTAGTAAATTTAAGGGGACCCTCCGAGGTAACTTGGGTGATTAACGTACCCTCCGAAGTAACCCTCCGAATTAGACTAAGTGTCTTAACAACCCTCCGAAGTAACCCTCCGGAGTGACTTAAACTTCTTAGCAACCCTCCTTGTTAGAAACTTGAGGAAACCTTCTGTGGCAATTTGGGAGACGGGAAATATCCATTTAATAAAGATCATATTAGAATATTAGGCGTGCTTATAAGGATCATAGGAGCCCATTTTGACCCGGAAATTCGTGATCAACTTTGGATTCTAGATCGGGTGTATCAGAAGTACCCGAACAAAAAATTTTTTTGATTGTGATTTTGGTTGTGTGGTTGCCTTGAGCTACTTAATAGGAAAGTGCGGGCAATCCGGGAACAAATAAATGAAGACCTCGGTGAGTGTATTAAGCAAATACACACTCACTTGAGAAGAAAAGTTGTTCCCTACTCTCGTGCACTTGGAGCAGTCCGGGTGTGGGGGATCTTTTTCTTAGACTATAGAAATTTTCGATCAGAGGTTGCCTTGAGCTACTTGGTAGGACAGCTCGGGCAATCGCAGGGCACCTAAAAGAAGACCTCGGTAGGTGTATTAGGCAAATACACACCCACTTGAGAAGACTGTGTATTGGGCTTTGTTCTTTCGGATCGTTCAGATTGAGGGAAGTCTTTTTCTTTAAGACTAAGTTTTATTGATCTGTTTCTGAATCATCACTGCTTTTTATCAAAGATTGTTTGATTTTAACAAAGCAGTGACTTGATAAATTGTGTGGCAATAAATTGATACTGACGAAAGGTCGCTGTCACCTGTAGGATATTCTTATCTGATTATCCATTGTGTTTTGTGTGTTGATTATATCTTGTGAAACTTTTGTGATACTGTTATACTATACAACAGGGTTGAGTTAGCATTATATCAATACTGAGAAGACCCTGTGTATGTAACTCTAGCTGAGTCACTAAGATTGTCATTGAGAAACCTAAGAGACATTCTTGATACTTACGAGATCGAAGAGGCAGCGTTAAGTAATTTAACTTGAACTTGTTTGCGGTACGTGTGCATCGCCATTAAATCATACGAATATTGTTTTTTGTCACAAAGCATGCAGCGCAGGGACTCGTTAGGATCGACTACGAAGATTCCCAGGCTGAGCAAGGGCAGCACGCAAAAATTTAAAACTAGGCGTAGCCAGTCCTCGTTTAGCAGCGCCTCCGACGTGTTTGCCGAAACCGAATCGACTAAAAGTCAACCTGATCTTTCAGTGAGCGAAATGAAGTTAGGGAGCGAGAAAAACCTCGATGGCGATCAAAGGCAGAGCGCCGAAGCCGGAACCGGGAGCGAAACGCTTGTGGACCCCTTAGACGAAGGAGAACGGACGCTTATTCGACCCGACTTCGAGCCAAGCGAGGACCTCGAGCGGGAGGAAGTCGAGAGGACGGAGGAGACCTCGGAGCGTTCCGAGGTCGAGCCGCGAGAGGAAGTGTTATTCAAGGGAATGTCCAAATCGGAGACCAAGAGTCATAGGTGGAGGAGAGAATATTCACATTCGGCTAATACCCACTCATCTCTGGCCAAGCAGAGTAACAACGCGATGATGTCGAGTATAAGCCCGAGTGAAGAACAACCGGGTTCGAAGGCCAAGAAGAGTTGGAAGTCTTTGTACGATGAGCGCATGGCGTCACTACGAACTGAAGTTTTATCTTCCAGTTATGACTACCCGGAGATAACCCATCCGGATGTGAACTTCACACCGTGCCCAAGGAACGACATGAGCAGGAAGGCGTCGTCCGCCTCGCCGACCAGGCCCATGTCAGATGGGATAACGATGGGAGCGTCATCAATGTTCGACAGATTGATGACGTCGATGAGCAAGCAAAAAGGCGGTGCGTAATCAAGCACCAGGCTGCAGCCGCAGTTGACCTCATCTTCTTTGGGGTTAACCCCGTCATTTGGGGCCACTGGCGACATAAGTGACATGTTCGCTGGCGTAATGAATGGTCTGGATGAACTGAGACGGGACATGACGAAGAAAATAGATCAGGTTGACGAGAGAGCTCACCAGGGTCGAGAGAATCTGAGAGATGAACTAACGCACGCGAAGTCGCAGGCGAGGGTTGATCAGGCTCAATTGATTCGCAACACCGATCAATGCCTGGCGGAGAGCCTGGCACAGGCAAACAAGGAGTCACAGGAAAAAGAGGCTAGGATGACGAAAGAGATCGAGCGATTGTTGAACGATCATGATAGTACCTACGCCCACACGATGACTAGCCCGGAGAAAAGGTTAGATGCCAAGTCTGACTTGATGATGCGGAAGCTTGACGCGATCCTGAATGGGAGCAATTGGCAGGAGCGTTCCAACCAAAGGGAGCGCTCACGCCATGCGAATGATGGAGATGGTACGGGCAGCAATGCCAGAGCCCAGCAAAGCTCGAGAACGAACTACGAACCTAGAAACAAGGAGCGGCCAAGGGCAGCCCCGTCGAGGCCTGGCTGGACGAACCCAGTCCCGCCGGAGGCAGATGCTACCCCGGAGACAAGGTTGCCAACTGTGCCACAAGTCAGTTCAGTACCAGATCTGACTACAGTCTCACAGGACACAACGATGTATGCCTCGATGTTTGAGCCTCTGAACAGATCTCTCGAAACATTCATCACCAAACTCTCGAAGTCAACCGAGAGAGGAGAAAGGTCAAGAAGGACACTGAAAAAGCCGAAGTCATATAAAGACGAGTCAGACGGCTGCATTGATACTTGGATAGAGGTGATGAAGTTACACTTTGAGGAAGAGAGTCTCTCCAAGAAACAAGAGTGCAGCGCGCTAACGAGCAACCTGGAGGGTACTGCACTGAGTTGTGTAATGGCGAAAAGAGCCAATGAGAGAGACAGCGCTCGCAAGATATTCGATATCCTGCTGAATCGTTTCGGCTCTGGAGTACAAGGGCACTAGGCTATGGTGAAGTTCGAAAAGAGGCGTCAAAGAGATGACGAATCCATAGATAAATTTTTGGACGACCTTGAATTGCTTAGGAGGAGAAGCAATCCCGATGAGAGAATATCCGAGCGAAACTTGACGATTGCTTCGAAGTTCATGGATGGAGTAAGGAGTGAGGAGTTGAAGACGATGTTGGCCACACACTTCACCCTTTCACTTGACCAGGTACCCACGCCTGATGATTTGCACATGAAGTCACGCGAGTATTTACTCATAAAACCGAGGGCGCAAAACCGTTACAGCAATTATGGTAACTATAGCGGTACAAACACTGGTGCGAATTCCAGTTGGTACAAACCTCGCAATGACATGGATAAGAGGAGATCGTGTGCGAATTGTGGTTCGATGGACCATCACGTTTCCGCGTGTTCTGCATACAAACAGAACATGAAGGCGATAGGCTACTTTCTCGAGGACGCCGACGCGACCGACGAGGATCACGAAGAGTATGTCAGAGGGCTCATCATGAAATATGGTCCGAGGTGTTTCTTCTGTAATTTGGAGGGACACTTCAAGTCGGATTGTACTCAATTTTGGGATGCAGTGGCGGACGCGAAACATCCCCGCCACGAAGAGGCGCTTTCGGGTGTCAAGGCCAGTCGAGCACGTTTGATGAACGAGGCTGAGTCTCGGAGAAAGGAGACGACACCGAGCACCTTTACGACTAAGAAGGTGAAGACACTGCCTGACGAGGTGGTAGCCTCGAACCTGGAGGCAGAGTCGTCTAGCCCACTCAAGGTGGATTACGGCCTGGCGGCAAGGACAGCGCTGCAGAATGTCAAACAGGACCTAGCCACGAAAGAAGTGGAGCAATGGGTAAGGTCGGAGCTGGAGAGCACAGATCTTCGGGAAAGTTTTAATATTCTGGGTAAAACGACGAAAGTAGAAGACAAAGAGGAGCCCAGGAAACAGGGACTAAAACTGAAAATTATATCTGGGAGAACCTTCGACATGACGAAGGAGGGGACGAAAATAATATCCATTATCTCAGTTGCAGGGCACCAGGTGGTCAAGAATTTGAGTGAACCATCTGAGATTACACTAGTCCACCTGGACATCTATGCCGACTACCTGAAGGAGAAAGATCCCAAACTGGACTCCAGGGCAGTGCGAGCGCTGCTCACAGCAGGAGGCCCGAGGCTGATGAAAGTGGATGGACATTATATCGATGTCCATGGCCCTTACCCGATCCTAATGAATGTGGATGGCATCAACATCTACACAAAAGCTCACATAACTGATGCGAACGATCAGATTGGCCGGATATACATTAGTCAAGAGGAGCTGAAGGTTAGACGAATCGGACACAACGCGATGCTCGAACAAGATGCGGTGCACATAGGTTGCGAGGCCGATCTGGCCGCACACGTGCTGGACGTGCAAGGCAGACAACTTTCAGTAACGGGACTGCTAGACACGGAGGCAGTGGTTAGTGTCATGCCAGTCAAAACTTGGACCGACATGGGTTTCGAAAGGTCGGATCTCATACGGACAAACATCAGGTTGGCAGCTGCCAATCAGGGAGCGATCTATGTGACTGGACGAACCCCGATCATTTCACTGCAGCTCGGAGAAAGACATCTTTGGATGAGCTTCCTAGTAGTGGGGAATTTGGACGAATCCGATCAGTTCATCTTAGGAAGGGATTTCGTGCGCAACTTTGATGTCACGATCGTTCTCAATGACGGGTTGATTAGGATCAAGGATCCTGAGAGAAAGTATGAAAAGAGACCCTTTAATAAGATCTTAATTAACCAGGCCAAGGTGCCGATTTTTCTGGATCGAAAAGTTAGATTAAAACCAAACCAAGACGTAGTAGCGACGTTTAGGATGAGGAACTTGAATGAACTCAGAAATGACAGACAGGTGTGTCTGGTACCAAATCCAAACAGTAAAAGCTCGGCTATTTTAGGAAGAAGCTTCTCACTCACTCAGAGCGGACTGTGTGTGAGAGTGTTATTGAACACAGAAGCAACAACAGTGACAATACAGAGGGGAAAGAAACTTGGCTATGCTTTGCCTCTGAACACAGATTTTCAGAGTGTGGAGAACTTGAAAAAGTTTGATGTAACTAAATGTCCATTGCATGCGAACCAAGAATGTATAATGAAGAGAGCGAATGAATTAAAATCTTCTAGGAAAGTGTTTTCAATGAAGTCGGAAACAGATGGTGGGCTGTCTAGTTGTTCCAACTTTCCTGAAAAGCCGACAGAAACAGAGTTAGCAGCGAATAAACCGGTCCTACCTGAGATAGAACATTTGAAAGGTAGAATATCAGACAAGGAACTAGATTCGCTCAGAGCGGTGCTAAGTCGGAACGCAGACGTTTTTTCGAAACATAAGGCCGACATAGGTTGCTGTAATTTTGTAGAACACGAGATTGAGATAGAAGAGGGCTCGGTACCTCATAGGGAAGGGGCGAGAAGGATGACCCCTCACAAGTCAGAAGCGTGTAGGAAGGAAATCGAGATGTTAATGGAGTACGACATGATCGAGCCGTCAAAGTCCCCGTGGGCTTGTGGCGTGGTCATGGCGAAAAAGAAAGGGGGACAACTCAGATTTATTTGTGATTTCCGTTATCTGAACGCAGTGACTATAAAGGACGCATACCCGATTCCCCGCATCGATGAGAGCCTATCCAAGCTGGGAGACGCGAAGTTCTTCACGACGTTAGATTTGGGCTCTGCGTTCTGGCAAGTGCCACTCAGAAAGCAAGATCGAGAGAAAACAGGCTTCGCGTGCGAGCTGGGATTGTTCCAGTGGATGAGGATGCCGTTCGGATTGTGCAACGCGACGGCCACATTCCAGCGACTGATGGCCCAGGCACTCACGAGCGTCACTAAGAAATACGGGAATCTCATCATGTGTTATGTCGATGATGTCGTGATTGCAACACCAACCTTAGAAGACCACATAGAGAGGTTGGAGGAGGTGTTTTCTTGCATGAAGCAGGCGGGTCTGAAATGTAAACCCTATAAGTGTGAAATCCTCAGGGATTCCATAAAGTATCTCGGCCGCCTGGTGGACAAACATGGAGTGAGACCAGATCCTGAAGCGGTTGAAGCGGTGCTGACCTGGAAGGCACCTAAAACAGATACACAGCTGATGAGTTTTTTGGGATTCGCTAATTATTATCGGGAGTTCATCAAGGGGTATGCTGACAAAATATACCCCATGCAGCGGTTGATGAGAAACAAGGGCAAAAAGTTCACTTGGACTGATGAGGCACAAGTTTCATTTGAGAACATCAAACGTGAACTTTGCGAGGCACCGGTCCTCGGCATGCCAACAGAGAAGGGGATGTTCGTGCTGGACACGGATGCATCAGTGGTTGCGATATCGGGCATACTTCTCCAGGAGCAGGAGTGGAACGGGAGAACGGTTCTTCGTCCGATAGCCTACGGGAGTAAAGTCCTGAGTGATACTGAGATGAAGTATGGCGCACCAAAAGCGGAGATGTTCGCGGTGATCACTTTCGTGGAAAAGTACCGTGCATACTTGGGGAGCGCTCCCTTCAAGTCACGCGTGGACAACAGAGCGTTATCCTGGTTGAAGACCTACTCGATGGATCAGAGTTATATTGGTAGACCACATTGGATGCATCAGTGGTTGCGATATTGGGCATACTTCTCCAGGAGCAGGAGTGGAACGGGAGAACGGTTCTTCGTCCGATAGCCTACGGGAGTAAAGTTTTGAGTGATACTGAGATGAAGTATGGCGCACCAAAAGCGGAGATGTTCGCGGTGATCACTTTCGTGGAAAAATACAGGGCCTACTTGGGGAGTGCTCCCTTCAAGTTACGTGTGGATAATCGTGCCCTTGCCTGGCTGAAAACCTATTTGATGGACCAAAGTTATTGGTCGTTGGATACCACATGATCATAGAACACCGTACCCGTGACAAGCACCAGAACGCAGATAGCCTCAGTAAAAAGACAGAATTTTATAAGCGCCTCGAGGAGAAGCAGGCTAACCAATCGGAAATCAAAGACGGGTTTTCATTTCTGGACAAGGAAACCTACGACAAACTACCACTTACTAGGTGGTTAGACAAGTCAAGGCATCCTATACCCGGACACCCTGACCTTCAAGTGGAAACGGCCGCGGAGATAAAGCTTTTAGCCAGAGGCGAGCCTGTTCCGTTGGATCTGCTAGTCCGATCCAATTTGGTACAGCAAGAACTTACCAGGCTGGGTAAAAACAGCATGGCTCTATTGAACAGGACGGTGAACGTGGCGCCGGACGTCATGGGAAAACTCCGCGACTTGTTGGACAGGGAAGTGGATAGGCATGATCGTGAGTGGATGGAGACCATGCAGCGGTTGACTGTCACCGAGAGAACAGAGAAGAGGCCAGTGTCCATTCGCAGCCGAGGCGTTGAACGGGAGTGCAGGTCGATAGTCAACCAGCTGGTGAGCTCGATGCCGAAGGAGGTCTTGTTGAGAACCTCGTTCACTGAATATGGAACACTGAATCAGACCCAAGCCACTGAGGAAGTCAGGATCAAGTCGAAATCTAGCTTCGCGAGGAGAGTGCATTTCACGGATGCAAAAGAAGAATACGAGCCTAGCCCAGATTGGTCGTCAGGGGACGAGACGATCTCCGGGGAGTCTGATACCTTCGAGCCAGTCAAGGACGACTTGTCTGAGGAGTCAGACACCTTTGAGCCCGTGCAGGACGACTTGTCCGGGGAGAGGTTGACGAGACCACCTAGGGGCAGAATTTTCTCCGGGGAGTCGGGTTCGAAGCGACCAATGGACAGAGTTTTGTCCGGGGAGTCGAGAAACATCTCAGACAACTTGGAAAACTCAGACAAGTTGGGGAATCAGTCGACTCAAGTGTTGACTCGAGGCCCCAGTCCTGGGACAACACATCTGAATCAATTTCCAATTCCGATATGTCAGAGATCGCAATCCACTCCTTATTGGTAGACTGGAAGCAGCGCGGGCTGGACCGAGAAACGCATCAGGATCCAGACAGGGACAGATACACCTCAGATGAAGAGGGCACTGTGGTAGATAATGCCGCAGATGAGCTCGAGCTGATAGCAGTTTCGAAACGCCCAACCAGATTGCTGCCACATGGTACGGTCGTCCGTACCAATCTGGAACCATCTGTGCAGGAAGCAACGCCTTTGAAAAAGATATGGTGTGTCAAGTTGATGGACGATGCTCATGCTCCGGAGATAATGAGTGGACAAATGAACGTGGTTAAGACGTATTTGAAAGCCAGGTACAGGCTGTCGGATCTCCTGAGGGCTCAACGAAATGATAGAATGACGAGCAGTCTGAAGAGATGGATCGAGAATGGAGCAACTGAGGGAGACTTGGAAGAAGACAGCTACAAGATCTTGAAGCAATTCTACCTGAGCGAAACGACTTGTTGTACCTGAACAAGGACGGAATCGTAGCCTGCAAAGAGGAGGACAAGGTCCTTTATAAATACAATTCAATAGTGTTACCACAGTTGTACCAGACCGAATTGCTGGGCCATCAAGGCGTGGAAAAAGTGTATAACAGGATACAGAAACGATTCGAATGGCCGGGATTGAAGAAGGCTTGTGAGAAGTGGATCGCCGCATGCCTGTCATGTCAGCAGGCGAAGGATCCCAGGAAACTAAGGTTCCCCCTACAGTCAATAGAGTCGTCAAGTTTCAACGAAGTGGTGCAAATTGATCATCAGAAAATCTGCATGACAGCAACGGGCTATAATCAGGTGCTGGTAATGATCGACCATTTTACGAAGTATGCGGAGGCAGCACCCTGCATGACAGCATCGGCGGAAGAAACATGCGATCATTTGATAAATATGTGGATAGCGAGGCATGGCTGCCCCATCACGTTCCAATCGGACAATGGCAAAGCATTCGTGGGTGATCTCACGAAGGAGTTTATGAAAAGGTCGCAGGTAGCGCAGGCCCACTCGACCACTTATCACCCACAGACGAATGGCCTAGTCGAGAGGCAAAATCGCACACTGGTATCCATGCAGAGAGTCTATTGGTCGCGTTACATGGATGACTGGGACAAGCACTTGCCGCAAGTGATGGGTGCTTACAACAGCACGGAGCATTCCACCACGGGAATAAGTCCACACATGATGCTAACGGGTCACAAAAAAGTGCTCCCGTTGACGTTTTTCTACCCTGAATATGAGGGGAAGAGGACAGCACCGCAAACGTACGTGCGGGATGTTATTAGAAGACAGCAGGACCTCAATGACTTATGCAGGAGGAACACGCAACAGGCGCAAATTAGACAAAAAAGGAGGTTTGACAAAAGGACAGCCGATGCGAAAGCCTACTCATTTGGCGACTACGTCTGAGTGTTCCAGGAAGTGGTTCCACCAAAAGGAACCAAAAAATTATTAAAGAAATGGCGTGGTCCATTTCAGATAACAGAGGTGCACCAAGGGGGTCGTTTTTATCGACTGAGCACTGGAAGAGCAGCTCATTACGAAAATATCAAACCACACAACGCCTCTTCAGAGGACTGGTGTATCCCAGCAGACATGCATGAGGGAGACTATTTGATAGTCCAAAAGAGACGATCCTGACAATTCAGGAGGTCGATAAAGACGGCATCAAATACATCAGTCATGACAATATCGAGTCCAACTGGGTAGCTCCAGATGGTCCTCTACGTGTTCCACAATCCAACCTCGATCTCCTAGACTTTGGGCGATCGACGGGGACGTCGATGGATATTTTTGTCCGGGGAGTGGGCGTAGGACTCACCCACACCGAAAATCTGATAATAAAAAAATTGAAAACGGCAAGAGAAACCGGAGAACTAGAGACAGAGGGCGAAAATGCCAAAAAACCACCTTTTGGACGAATCTTTGAATCGTATTTTGACCTACCGAACCGTTATTCAAACAATATCGTCTTAACGGACAGCGATTTCATACTCACGGAACGCACGTGCGCTATAGCGATAACCGCGGACGTAAGCTTCAAAACAGCACTAGCGGCTGATTTCAAGAGAGAGTATAAGAACATCGAATTTTTATGGAAACAGAGGCCTGGTGTGGGAGGGATGATAGCGCTGCCCCCTGTTGAATCACAGATACCAGGGAAATTTTTATGTTTCCTGGTTACCAAGGCCACTGATAGGCAACACGTAGATCCAAAGAGCTTGGTATTGGCCTTGACTCGACTAAGGGATTTTTTGGTTGAAAGAGGAGTGACCTCTCTCTCTCGTTACCAGTATATGATCCTAATAGGGGAAAGCTACATCCGAGAGAGTTGTACGCACTTGTACATGTGATATTTTCAGAAACTGACATAGAGGTTTACTTACATAAAAAATACTATCTGAAAATATGCTAGGAATTGCATTTGGCGATAAGTGGTTTTTATTAAGTTACTCGATAAGAATTAGTGTCAGGTTTTAGATTAGGTTAGGTTTTAGGTACAATATTAGGGATTATGTTTTTATGTGATAATATAGATGTTTATGTGTTTATTTGTTATGTTATTGTTATGATATGTTTTATGTTTCGTGTCATAAAAGACCTAGAGTACTCCAGGTCATCAAGGTGACAGCGCTCATTTGTGCTACCTTGACAAAGATACAGGTGGACGATCCACCTTGGTGCAAAATTTTTAAATCAGAATTGAGAAGAGAATTTCAATGGAGAATTTTTTAAAGAATTGAACTAATGTTTAATCCAAAAATGATGGTTTTAAGTCGCGACTTGTTTTTTTAGATCTTGATTGATCAGAAATTGTTTATTGAATTCATTGAATCAAACGAGACAGGAAGAAACTAAACGACAGCAAGAATCAACACGATAAGAAATGGGTGACACGAACGAACTTATGGAATTCCTCTCAGCGAGTCTAGGAGTGACTCTAGACGAGATCTATCAGCGGCTGATCGATTGTGATTTTACACGAGAAGACCCGGGGCTGGCGATGTTTGTGGTCGCGCTCCTCAATGCATTAGGACGAGAGGGTCGAGGGAATTGCCCTACGGAAGTCGTGTTGATGTTGGCCTTCGGTGAGTCCGGGACCGCCGAGAGAGGTCGAAACCGACTGATGAGATGGCGGCGTGGAGAAATGTCTGGCCACGACCTGGCTCGTGAGCCAGGACTAGGTGAACAGAGGGACCACCGGCTAGGTGAGATGTCCTTACCCGTCCAATCTGCGCAGCCACTCATCGGAGCAAAGAGACAACGTGATGGGCCAGGCCCGTCACATTCGGTCGACTCTCCAACAGCTGCTCCTCCTCCAAAGAGGGTGAGGGTGAGTGAAATGGAGATCCAGACGTCGGAGACGATTGAGACGCTGGAGAAGAAGGAGAGAGATCAGAGCGAGCTGTGTGCCAAACTCCAGGAGTATAGGGCGATAGCTCGAGAAAGAGACGAATGGAAGAAGAAATTTGAAGATCTGCAGGTGGCCTACAAGGAGGATGAAATAAAGCACCTGAAGGAGCTGTATATGGCAAAGGTGAGCCAAGTGTCACAGGAAGTTCTGGCGACAATGAAATCCTCGGAGGGATCCAGCGACACAAGCCCCAGGACAAGAGTACAGGAGCTGTGTGCATCGAGAGGGCCCGAGGCTTTGGATTTATGTGCATCGAGAGGGTCCGAACTCCTCAGCAGACACAACCGTCTGCTTCCAGTCAAAGGAACACGATACCGGACCCTTCTGACACCTACCTCGCTCCTCAGTTCCAAGAATCGTTCAACCAAGTGGCCAGAGCAACAATGGATGAGATCAACCGAACCACTGGACGGACATTGGGTAGGATCGTTCCTTCCCAACGTCGTGATCATTCATCCAATAGCTCGGAGCGAGCACCCCGCACGGTAGTGTCCTCGGAGACCGCGCATGGCAGAACCTTTCAAAAGTCCCGCGTGGTAGACATTAGGAAGAATCTGATGACACGTCACCAGTTCACGCAAGTAGCTGCGGAGCATCCTCGAGCCTGCCTGAATGACATGAGCTGGAACCCCGCTACGAGCAACCAGGTAATTCCCCCAGGGAGTCGCCACTTGATCATAGGAGACAGTTTGGTGAGGGATCTGAATGAGATCTTCGTCTATGGTCAGACTACCACTCTATCCTTTGGAGGAGCCTCGGTGGCTCAGGTCATCAAGATGATGGAATTCCAGAGCGACGATCACCTGGATACGCTGGTGATAATGCTGGGAACCAACGACGTCTCGAGAGCCCCAGTGACTCCGGAGAGCAAGTGGGAGCCTCTGTTGGTATGCCTCTTGAATGAACTGAAGGAGAAGTACAGGCCCATGTTTGTGGTGCTGTGCACGATAACACAAAACCCGCTGGTGAGCACCACAGTGGCAGATTTCATGAATGGCAACGTGACACGGTGGAACGAAATGATCCGTAATCTGGTGAGAAACAACCCTGGCGAGCTGCGACTTCTGGATCTCGAAAACATGCTGCGCATGATTGATCACATCGTGCTTATCAGAGATGGAATACATTTCAACACCCAACGAGGGAGACACTGGGTGAATGATGTATTTCAGACGCAGTTGGGGGAAGTGGAGAAGTTCTCTGGCTCGGACCAGCTCGACCGGAGGAAGTAGAATAAGGGCAAGCGTGCCCGAATCCCTCGTCAACCACCTAGGGCCCTTGGCAATGGAGACGGCTGCAGCCACACCCATCGCTCCGAGCTCAAACGTAAGAGATAGGCTAGGGACTGCTCCTCCTCCCAGAACACAACCGCTTGAAAGCCGACTCGGGAGATCAGTGGTTCAGAACAGGAATAACTCCCAGACCGTGTATAGGATGAACGATCCGCCCGCCACGGCAAACCCTGCTTCAGCAGCAGGACCGTCTACGAGCGCCGTGCCAGCGGAGGGAGTTGAACCAGGCAGCGTGCTGCTTTGGAACCGATCAGACCCTAGTCATTGGGGCAGTACAAGACGGACATGTCCACGAAGTTGAACATGAATACCCTGACGTGTCGGGAGGACGCAATGAAAATGATTGGCGGAGAAAGTCCCACAGTGTCGCGACTATATCGGATACCGGGCGTGGATTGGCTGCTAGCAGGGCAGGAGCAGTTCAGCTCTACGACTACGCTCCGGCATGCAGACTTGAATGGGTTGCCTCAGGAATTTACCTTTGGACCTTTGAACACCCGGTCTCTTACGGACGTCCGACAGAGAGCCCGCGAACTGACGCAACCTGCTCGCAAGGGCAAGTTTCAGGCAGAGAACAAGCCCAATAACAAGCATCACAAGATGTACAGGCAGTTTGCTAAACCACCCGGTCAGACGCCTGGCGAGTATTCAAGGGACTACCCCCGAACGACCACGGTGGATGGAGATGACAAGAGATATGGGAAACTGAAGGCCCCAATAGGCGACGGCCTGTTTTCAGCTTATGATCCCTTAGAGGTGAAAGCTGCCAAGTATCTGATTGTGGCCAGTTCCGATTATCTCTATACGCCCCGTTCTCTCTTTTGGCCCGACGTGATTTTCTTGACGGCGCCTAAATTGGACTGGGGACAGGCAAAAGGCATGATGATAAGTGTACGAAGAGTGGTCAGCATGGTGCCGCAGGTGATAGTGGTTGCAGGCTCAAATGATCATCTGCAAAGCAGGGGCTTGTTGACACGTCTGACGGATGGGTCGATCCCGAGCAACGAGGTCATAGGGGAGGCGATAATGACATTGCTCTCGGCGATGGCTGAGGTAGAAACAGCAGCAAAACAACGTTTCACCCAAAATGTAGTGAAGGTGGTCTTTGTGTTGTCACCAGGGTACGCTGCATTGCCAGAACCCCTTCAGTTTGTGTACACGATGGTCACAACGATAGCAGAGGGACGGTTCAACGTGATAATTCCTGCCCCGAACAGAGTGGTAGACCCAGACAATTACTATCCGTCCCGATCTGAGCTTTCTGCCGTTTGGGCTGACATTTCCAATGCTATACAGGGACTCAAAGATTGTAGCACAACTCGGTTGGTGCTGGATGAGTTTCTGGGGTTGGAGCTGTCCAACTTCGCCAGATTGCTGAAGTTAAGACCAGGGGTAGATGACGATCATCTGTTAGTACAACAGGTGGCTGATGATCTCTGGTTCAGACAGATGGATCATGCCGAGAATGAGCTGGGCAGGACAGTCAGGAAGAACATGACGTCAGCGGAAGAAGATCTCATGGCAATGGCTTTGTGCACGAAGCCGCACAACAACGTATGGTTGTACTTTTCACCAAGGCTGTGCACCTTGGGTGGGGACGCGTTCAAGCATGCGCCGGCAGTGATCAAAGAGATACACGTGTATCTGAAGAACTTGTTTGATGCCCGGGAGTTAGCTGGGGGCATGATGTTGAAATTGATGCAGGACGTAAACACGATGTCACTGGACAAGTTCCAAGCTGACGTGCTAGCCACGAGGGCACAGTATGAACGATCGGATGCCATCTTGGGTGGAATGGGAGTGGGATGGACGCCATCCTTCCTGTCGACGTGATATCCTAGGGCATCCCGGAACCTGATCGCAAGTTTCGTCAAAGACATCAGGAAGTTGTCGATTGGCCTGATATTAGCCCTATACGTGACATTTGGTCATGAAAGTTTCGTGAAGGGACTAGCGAATCTCTTCACCCAAGCGTTGGCAGATTTGAGATTGGATGGACTCCTGACTCTGATTGCCATGACCTACGGTCGACTGGGTGATTTGCTTGTGCTGTTGCGTTACCCTGAACAACTTCAGGGACCAAGTCGTGAGTTCAATGCACGGTTGGAAACCGCCTCGCTCAGGAAGATGAAAGACTGGAGGACTCTCCTGCTCCAATATCTCTTGCAACAGAACAGAAGCGTCACGGGAGAAGATAAGGTGGCGACGGATGCGGGTGAATGTAAGCAGTATTGTGGCATGCCCTTGCTGACAGATTTGGCTGTCATGATGCGGATCGATCCGTTGGCTCTGATTCACGGACTGCGGGAATTCGTCACGGTGGTGTATGGACCGGTGATGTCTTTCGCGTTCCAGGACGTGCAAGTCAAGGTATACAGGAATTCTGTGTTGTATGTCAACCTGGTCTCAGTCGTGGACTGTTCCGTGCTGAATTGGGTAGAGCAGAGGGAGCTGAGAGGGCTGGCCAGCGACGATAGGCTGTTCGGAAGAATAGCTGAGCCAGGTTGGGTGTTGATGGATTTCAACAACCACTTCAAGTGCCGAATGGGCCGTGAGGACCTTTCTCACATCCAGTTTAACCCAAAGCTTTGGAATTTGAGACCAGTAGTGAAGGATACAGGAGCGGCTATGGGAGTCCCACTCTTACCAGAGGCCTATGCACACGCGAAAGAGAACCAGCAAGTGTGGCTTTCTGGGTCCAGGCCGCTGCCGAACCAATGCCCTCGATATCCACCGATAAGGAGGATGTTGTTGGGAGTCACATCTCCCATCATTGCCCCTCGCATCGGAGCAGCTCGTGATGCAGAGAAGAGAATGCTGAAGTGGAGCGAGGGGATGGAGCCGCGCTTCATCAGCTGGAATGTTGCAGCCGCGCACACGTTTGACTTCTCATTTCCTGATGCTTGGAGTAGGAAAAAGATCAAGGCACTACCTTCCAGGAGACCAGAGGTCTCGGCTGATATGTGGAACGAAGTGTATACTCCCACGGATGATTTATCAAGACTGAAGTGGTCAGGAGAGGCGAAAGTAGTGATGCTGGAAGTGGCAAAGGAGAGCAGAGGAGGCTCATACATAACGATAGAGGATCTGGCACCACATGACGAGGAGTCCGTAGAATTCCTGGTGAACGGTGAATTGTTTTATCACGCAGGAGACATGACCGTACCGGCTCGGCCGGACTCGGGCATAGACACACGACAAGGCCCTTCAGGGCCCAAGCCGAAACCTGATGCAGGGGATGATGAATTGATGGATCAGGACGATGACGATAACGACATCGAGGGAAGGACGGGGAAACCGGGTGAGACGGATCTAGGAGCGTTGGAGAGAGACTTGCTAGAATACCGATTCAGTGAAGACGACGACGGGGAAGTCGATGGGAGTCTATTGCTAATGACGCCATCGTCTTTCATGTCCCCTACAAAGGAGGCGTCGGCCAACTTATCCCCGATGGACCCAATAAGCCAGGCGAGAGAATGCCGAAGCAGGGATCCGCAAAGATTGCTCCATGAGTCACCGAGGAGGAGAAAAATCGAAGAATCAATGAGGGTACCCTTCCTGAGTACGCTACCGGAAGAGGAATGGGAGAGATAGCAAAGTGAATTAGAAGGCAAGACAGGGGCAACCTGGAGCCGAGTGAACTTCATGGAAAGGTCATGGGACGTGATACGACGATATGGGACGCAGTCCATAATGAAGGTGGGATTGAACCAACCCATCATGCGTGAGGTCCTGCAGAAAAAAGTGAACTCCATGGAGTCGGATGTTCTGACCGAGTCAGTTACAGAAGACAGTGCCGATGATCAGCAGGTCACAAAGAAATTACCCGTTAGACGAGCCAGAAAGGGGCTGAAGCGACTAAAAGGGAAGACAGGAAGTCGAGCCGTGAACCCGAGAGTGGTGAAGTCAAAAGCCAGCGCATTGGTCGCCTCTTTAACGAGCGCAGGTTGTTCAGGCGAGAGCGGGCAAGGATATGGTGCAACACTGACAGGGGGAGAAAAAGAGAATCTGATACCCCCTATGCTCTTGGCAGGTCTGACCACGACAGCCGTGAGATCAAAGAAAACAGCACGAACATTGGCAGACACTAAATTAGAGATGGAGATCATCAGTCAATGTGGATCTGGAGGACTTGAAGATTACAGGCCCTCGCGGACCAACATGGCCAAGTTGAAACTGGAAGGACAACTCGACGTGGTCGAGTACAGTCGAGTCACTGTGCCGGAATCGGTCCACATGGGAGATCCAGCAGGGGGTTATGTGGAGATGTTGAAAGCGAGAAACACCGCGAGAGGGCACCTGATGGCTTGGAGCGAGAAGCCAGCCATGCAGGAATATCTGAAAGAGCTTACGGAGAATTCAAACTTAAATCGTAAAGAATACGGCACGGTAATGTCCTCTGAAGCGAACGAAATCGGATTAGAAAAACTACTAGAAATTTCTTGGAGGGCGGCCCTCCAGAGATACTTCGACGAATCGATGCATGCACCTGCTACGGTGGCAGCATACCTGGCTCATCCTTGCATGAGAATTGATCTGCAAGTACGGTTGGCTTGGTGCTTGATGGGCATCAAGACGGCGGAATATGAAGCCAGTAATGATTCGAAATCACGGGAACAGGAGCTGGAGTTGATGGAAGCTCTGCGAGCGTTGATTTCAAAAGACGATTCTGCGATAGCGTGGGCTAAGCGTAAGGATGCCCTTTGCTCTGTCAGGTTCGTGGTGGATCGTATCCCCACTCCTGTTTTGGGAGAATGTATAAAGATCATTCGGCCAAAGGGAGTTGATTGCGAAAGAAAATTCCTTAGGGCACTCCTGGAACTATATCAGGATATGCCGTTGACTGTACCAAATAAGGAGTCGAATGACATGGAGAGCTATCGCAAGTTGGAAGAAGTGAGAAGATATTCCAACAAAGAATTAAAGGTTAACCGGGAGTTGATTGAAGCAGTCAAGGGACAAAAGGACTTTGCAACACTAGGAAAACTGAAGTCGTTCCAATATGTGTCTGGCATACCGGGGATGGCGTATAATCCCTTCGTGAATGAAGAAGCCAGGGAAGCGTACTTCGACTATGAGCAAGTCATGGTACTCAATTTCTGGGTTGAACGGATTAAAGAAACTGGAATGCTGATGGTGGAACAACCCAAGCTGGGAATTATCTTGGAAGAACGAGTGGTCGAACCCTCGGTTCTCGAGCTAAAGGGGGCAAGTGAGTTTTGATTGTGGTTCTTGGGACGGTCCCTTGAAAACCAGTCTAGTAACGATGTGAGAACTCATGAAGCCTTCTTGGTGTCCTCATCCTAACGCCGGTTTAATCTGGGACATGCCGGCGGATATCACGTTAGACCTAGATGATGACGCGAGTTTACATGATCTGGCCATGATACACCATCTGCTGGCCATGAGGTTGAAGAAGCGGAAGAGCAAACCATCCACGGAGCTGTCCGAGGAAGGTCCATCGAGCAATTACCATGGGCGCAGGAACTGTTGACGGGATAGACACTCAGCAAGAGGGTGATAAAAACGAAAATGATGATTTTTTCGGATCACAACTTAGCTACAACAGTTGTTTCTTTCTTCTTTCTTTTCGACAAGAATAAAATTTACTATTTTATCAACTGGATACCACTTTTACGGGAGCCACATTTTAAATGGAGATTATGAGTCAGTGTGATTAAAGTA
Organism: Symsagittifera roscoffensis; assembly: GCF_963678635.1. Lineage (NCBI taxonomy): Eukaryota > Metazoa > Xenacoelomorpha > Acoela > Convolutidae > Symsagittifera > Symsagittifera roscoffensis. The sequence goes on along the minus strand of NC_087067.1, from coordinate 27,426,666 downwards.
CGCTCAAAGACTTCATTTGTTTGAACAGAAATTGTGTAAAACCTTGAACATTCCGATAAAAGTGAAGAAAATATGGGCCGAAGACAACTGATGCCATATTTCAGAGCCAACTTGATCGCCTTTTTGTACGAGTATGCTAAAAAAATTATGTCGAATGACAGCAGAATCAACGGTTCGTATCAGCTGCATCTAGGATTAAGCTTTCCAGCGAGCTTTCGTGACGAATCGGAATGCGGCAGCCACAGCAGTAGAGAGAACTTTTAGGACAATTAATTTTGTATGAAGAAAATAAGAAGAGATGTTGAAGAAAAATCTGGAGAGAAATATGATGTGCCTCCACAACAGCTTCTGCAGATACAGGGAGACTACTGTAGAACTGTAGATCCTCTACTTTTTGTAAGCGAATAAAAGAAGAGCAAAGGTGTCGGAGGACTGCCTCCAGCTGCGTAAGAATGGCCACTGATGTGTTGCAAGACACTGAACTCGAGATTGCGAAGGATGAAGTGGTTGAACAATATTAACAGCCGAAAGAGATGAAGCAAATAAAGATTAGAAGTAATCAGAAGTTTTGTTAAGATATTCCAACCGACGAAAATTAAAAGAAAGATGTGAACGAAAAAGAAACAAAGGAAGAAGAGGAAGAAAAAAATTTAGAATTGCTTTGTGAGAGAAAAATTCCTTCAACATCTCATTCTTCTTTCTGCCATCACAATTGATCGTTTTCCAGGTCCTTTTCACGGCCCTAGTCACTGAATTCCGTTGGGCCATAAAAGCTCGCTTGAAAACTCGTGATCCTATGCTCAGCTGATATGAACTCTACCCTCTGCTATGTTTCGACGTTAGGTTAGCATACGCTTACAACCAGGCAGTCATATTGGCTCTGAACCACCAACATGGCTAAAACGATTGGCTGATGTATAATTAGAGGTAAGCCCTAAAACGATTGGCTGATGAATAAATTAAATAGATCCTTAAGTGATTCTACCGTAGCCAATTCAATGTGGTTTTTGTGTCACATGAGGTCACTCCTAAAAACAGGGCTATTACGCTTTAGGATCTAGATTTTTTTTGCAATCGGTATGTACTTCCGTCCGAATGTTATATATGTGTTTTTATGACCATCCTGGGTCACGTCTTGATCTGCAAATTCATTAACAGAGGCTTCCTCACCGAGCAGATGCTCTAAATAAAGCTCTTGATCAAGAGCTAGAAGCGTGGTCAGAAATGTGAAAGCCTTCCGAGTAAGCTTTTTAACCCAGTAAAGATAAAAAATTCCCATATCAGGTAGTGGGATGAGGAACTGATCATTCCGTCACTCCTTAAGCGTTGTATGACCAAAAACTCTTAAAAGTTTTCAAAAAATTAGCATTGAATGTAAGAAAAAACCAAAAAACCTTATTATAACTGAAAAACCGCCAAAAACAGTGAGAATAAAAAAATATTGGAGAGCAACCCAACCCCATCCGACGAGATGCGATCCGATTCTCATTTTTGCTATTGTTAGGGACATTTTTATCAAACCCGACTCTTGTTGTGAACCCTGTAGCCTTTCCCTTTGTGCCTGTGCTGTAGGGTTATTTGAATATTTACACACGTTTTTGCTAATGTGCATTCAATCCGGAAGGATGAAGAGATTGAAGAAAAAGTTCAATCCAGAAGTGCAGAAGTAGCCGAAAATGTCGGAAGGATAACAAGAGTCGACTGCTGGATATCATTAAGTAACTTTGTATCCTTTCGCTTCAGAAATTACGATATCAATCTGTGAGGGGCTGGACAGTGACCTCACTCTAGTGACCCTTCACCGAGTTAAGCACCTCAAATCGGTTCTTGAACAGACCCGAGGGGGTCAAAACGTATAAGTTTTTTTTACTAAAACTAACCGATTTAGTACTCATGTCAATTTTTGAAACAAATAGAAGGTAAACCGATTGTTGAGAAGTAAAATTGTATAAGCGTGAATCAATCTTTTTTTTGGAAATATTGACCAAAGAAGTTTTTTGACTGTTTTTAGAAATACCATGATTCACCGAGGAGGAGAAAAATCGAAGAATCAATGAGATATTCCTTCCTGAGTACGCTACCGGAAGAGGAATGGGAGAGATAGCAAAGTGAATTAGAAGGCAAGACAGGGGCAACCTGGAGCCGAGTGAACTTCATGGAAAGGTCATGGGACGTGATACGACGATATGGGACGCAGTCCATAATGAAGGTGGGTTTGAACCAACCCATCATGCGTGAGGTCCTGCAGAAAAAAGTGAACTCCATGGAGTCGGATGTTCTGACCGAGTCAGTTACAGAAGACAGTGCCGATGATCAGCAGGTCACAAAGAAATTACCCGTTAGACGAGCCAGAAAGGGGCTGAAGCGACTAAAAGGGAAGACAGGAAGTCGAGCCGTGAACCCGAGAGTGGTGAAGTCAAAAGCCAGCGCAGTGGTCGCCTCTTTAACGAGCGCAGGTTGTTCAGGCGAGAGCGGGCAAGGATATGGTGCAACACTGACAGGGGGAGAAAAAGAGAATCTGATACCCCCTATGCTCTTGGCAGGTCTGACCACGACAGCCGTGAGATCAAAGAAAACAGCACGAACCCTGGCAGACACTAAATTAGAGATGGAGATCATCAGTCAATGTGGATCTGGAGGACTTGAAGATTACAGGCCCTCGCGGACCAACATGGCCAAGTTGAAACTGGAAGGACAACTCGACGTGGTCGAGTACAGTCGAGTCACTGTGCCGGAATCGGTCCACATGGGAGATCCAGCAGGGGGTTATGTGGAGATGTTGAAAGCGAGAAACACCGCGAGAGGGCACCTGATGGCTTGGAGCGAGAAGCGAGCCATGCAGGAATATCTGAAAGAGCTTACGGAGAATTCAAACTTAAATCGTAAAGAATACGGCACGGTAATGTCCTCTGAAGCGAACGAAATCGGATTAGAAAAACTACTAGAAATTTCTTGGAGGGCGGCCCTCCAGAGATACTTCGACGAATCGATGCATGCACCTGCTACGGTGGCAGCATACCTGGCTCATCCTTGCTTGAGAACTGATCTGCAAGTACGGTTGGCTTGGTGCTTGATGGGCATCAAGACGGCGGAATATGAAGCCAGTAATGATTCGAAATCACGGGAACAGGAGCTGGAGTTGATGGAAGCTCTGCGAGCGTTGATTTCAAAAGACGATTCTGCGATAGCGTGGGCTAAGCGTAAGGATGCCCTTTGCTTTGTCAGGTTCGTGGTGGATCGTATCCCCACTCCTGTTTTGGGAGAATGTATAAGGATCATTCGGCAAGAGGGAGTTGATTGCGAAAGGAACTTCCTTAGGGCACTCCTGGAACTATATCAGGACATGCCGTTGACTGTACCAAATAAGGAGTCGAATGACATGGAGAGCTATCGCAAGTTGGAAGAAGTGAGAAGATGTTCCAACAAAGAATTGAAAGTGAGCCGGGAGTTAATTGAAGCAGTCAAAGGACAAAAAGAGTTTGCAACACTAGGGAAACTGAAGTCGTTCCAATATGTGTCTGGCATACCGGGGATGGCGTACAATCCCTTCGTGAATGAAGAAGCCAGGGAAGCGTACTTCGACTATGAGCAAGTCATAGTACTCAATTTCTGGGTTGAACGTATTAAAGAAACTGGAATGCTGATGGTGGAACAACCCAAGCTGGGAATTATCTTGGAAGAACGAGTGGTCGAACCCTCGGTTCCCGAGCTAAAGGGGCAAGTGAGTTTTGATTGTGGTTCTTGGGACGGTCCCTTGAAAACCAGTCTAGTGACGATGTGGGAACTCATGAAGCCTTCTTGGTGTCCTCATCCTAACGCCGGTTTAATCTGGGACATGACGGCGGATATCACGTTAGACCTAGATGATGACGCGAGTTTGCATGATTTGGCCATGATACATCATCTGCTGGCCATGAGGTTGACGAAGCGGAAGAGCAACCCATCCATGGAGCTGTCCGAGGAAGGTCCATCGAGCAATTGGTTGAAGCAAGGCACATGCTTGGCTCAACATAGTGGGATGGAAGGACATGTTTGTAACCTGGGACACTGCCTGGTTACGCTGAGCGAGCAGCATCGGCAACTGGCACGATTGTACGGAAGATTGAGCATGTCGGATAAGAGTGGCATGGAGTTGGTCGCGGACTGTCATGGGGTGACGGATGTAAACTTGACCACAGCCTTGAGGTTTTGTAGCATGACGAGTTCGATAGAATCGCTTGAGCGCCTGGAGCGTGCCCATGAGCTAGTGACGTCCCTCAGCGTGGAAGTATTCCCTGGAGCATTGCAGACAGAGCAGAAGATCGGAGGCTGGCGAGAAGCTCTGGAAAACGAAATGAATCTGAAGGATAGTGAAGCATATCATAAACCTACTGGTTCAAAATATCTGGTGGGTTCAAGCTCCGCGCCATATTGCAGTAGTAGGTATCCTACACACATGGTGGTGATGGATGCGAGGACACAGCAGGTGTTGATTGACCAACTTTTCTCTGTGCCAAAGTGCGTGAGGTTGGCCAGAATGTCGGAGAGGTCATATGATCTGTTGGCAAAGATCTTTCAGGCAGTCCCGAAGAGATCTGAAGGCGAGTTGCAAGACGTAGTGGGTGAAGAGTTTCTGAGATTGAACGAAGGTAATGTGAGTGAGTTCCAGAAGCAGAAAGCGAGTGGAGCGTTACCCACTGAATTTCCCATCATAGAAGAGAAAGACGACTTACACAGAACTCTGATGGAGGTGGAACCGTTGCTGGGAGCCTCAGGGTATCGGACCCGAAGGAACATAGTGAGAACCCATGGGGAGTATCCTTGCCACTGCTTGGCGCAGACGTTGTGGTACCCCAAACGCGGGAATCTGATGCTAGTATGGGACGTGGAGGAGTTGTACTCTACGGGGTTGCCCGATCAGAATCAACAGGTGTCAATCGTGGTGGTTAATGCCATGCTGGCAGTGAGATGGTTGGAGGCTAACGCGGACACGAGTGAACAGGAGACGGCCGTGCCGACTCCTGAGCAGCTGAGCAACGTGAAGATGAGTCGTGAATTGGATCTTTTCAGAACCACCTGCAAGGTTCTGAGAATACCCAAAGCCATTGAAAGAATATGGTCAAGGCAAAGATTGATGGCTTGGTTCCGTGCAGTGATGACATCATGGATGTATGAACGCGCGAAAAGTCACATGTCGATGAACACGGAAGCCTATCAATCTTTCCAGCTAGATTGGACCGGGAGCCTATTAGAGAGCATTCCTGACGCACAGAAACGCGGTCACCACGGCGGTGAAGCGAGTAGCTGGAGCGCCTTGTGTAACTGAAGATGAGAAGATAGAGGTCTTAAGAGCTGACCTAGAAAGAAATGTGAGCCTATGTCTTCACAACAGCTTTTGCAGGAACCGGGAGCAAAAGGTGAATGTGGACTTGCTACCTTGTTGCAAACCGAGGCTGTTGGAACAGGAGAGTTGGGACACGGCCCGCAACTCCATGGACATGTTGGAGAAAGTATTAGAAGACAGCGAAGCTGAAGATCAGGATGGAGAAGCGATGGAGTGAAGATTATGAACGAAGAGAACAAGTGAAGACGTGAGCAAAGAAGAGAAGAGAAGGAGAAAAAAAAAACTTGATTGTCTTTGTGTGTTAAAACTTGAACCAATCAACCAAGTTTTGATTATTGAATTTGTTAAATTTTTTGTATTGATTTAGTTTGGTCAAACCAAACTTTGAAAATTGTTACAATTGTTAAAATTGTTGAAAGAAAATTTTAGTTATACTATTTATGTATATATATAGAACGTAGGTGATTATATTTACCTATTTAAACATGACTGAAGTTTTTAACTTGTGTAAGACCCAATTTCACTGTGTGGCGACATGGTAAGTTTGAGTAAACTCGCTCGAGAAGGGTGAGTAACTCAATAACTTTCCTAGCCACAGAGTTTCTTAGTTTTAATATTGAAAGGATTGCATAAATAACCGATCATACTTGGTGAGTGACGTTAAGTTAATTTTAACGGATGCATGGCCGTGCCACGTCCCACTTTTTAATCACAAAGAGCGAAAAGAAGTTTTATGGCAAGACGACGTAAGTAGTCAGAAAAGAAATTTTATCTAGGACACTCCCCATGGTGCAAATTTTGTGAAAATGTTGAAAGGCAGTAAAATGTAGTACGATGCCATTTGTGAACACGTAGTGAGTTGAAGTGGAGTAGATAAATTTCATTTTCTTATGCGATTTGTAAGATTGATTATAGAGAACTGGAACACTACTTGACGATAACCCGGTGTTATGCGATCAAATGGGGCATTGATGGGGACTTGTCCGGTGAGTATATGCCATTCTGCCAGATGGCACAGCGCAACCTTCCGGCGACACAAAAAAAAACGAATAAAGGCCTTAGGAACGAAAAAGTATTGCGAAGGAGGGTAGGAATATTCTAGAATTTTTATTTTTAAAATATCGATTGAATAGTGAATTTTTCTGAGAAATAGAAAAAGACGGCCATTTTGACGAAAATTGACGAAAAAACAGAACAACGACAAATATTGTGGAAAACGGTCGAACAAGAGACGAAACACACGAAGCCTCTTATCGTGGCAACAACACACGATAAGACTCTTAGCAGTGGAAATTGGTGGAGGATGAAGCTTCAGTGGGGATGAAATATTGCACGGAACCCTCCCGTGCCACAAATTGGAAGAGATAAGAACGTTATCTCAGGAAGATTACGGGAGCGGAGGCTTGGTCCCCAGAGACTGTTTTATGTGAAGGGACTATATAAAACTAACTTTGTAGCTACTTGGATGTCGTAGAAGTCTGAATTAACACCGGTATAATTTGATATTTTAGAATATGAGTAGCTAGAAAGAGGAAAGGGTCAATCCATCTCCAATGGATTTAACATAGAACTGTCACACAAAAACATGTTAAAATAGGTTGTTCGAGCCGTGTTTTTAATAGCAATCACGTAGTCTGAGGATCCGAGACTCAGCTATGCGGTTGTGTTCGCATGTAAACGAAAGCTGATCAAAAGTCGTTTGACTGATGGCCTAAAAATAGTAACTTTTTACTTAGCCCTAAACAGACCAGAAAATCAACTGGCAAGGTCGAGACGGTGAAAAACGAGTAGGATTAAGGTAACTGACGCATGCCAGTCGTTAATAGGTACTTTTTCTACGCTCCGTCGCTGTGTAGTATTTGGGCGAATGTTACATATATTACTTCGGATTGAAATCTGAAAATGAATTTTTTTGGAGGAGTGGTAGCCCTAAGACTTTCAATTAGATGAGACAAACTTCGGTGGTTGCAATAGGCGCCGACTTGAGCGAAAGATAACTGCCTTCAAGTTTTATCTGTTTAGTTCGGCCTTAAACATGGATTGCTCTTTCTTTAAAAACAAGTTCGACTAACGAGTTTGACAAGCTGATCGCAACGCATATACATTTTTTTCTCTCTTCTTTCTTTTCATTTTGAGTAAACTTTTTTATTTTATGAACTGGATAGTGAGCACACTACTTCTTAAATATCTCGACATCATCCGACTGTGCTATCATTTTATCTGATAGTCCATAACCCATTGCTCAAGATACGGTTTATTGTAAACACTGGGTGTGCAACACTGGAGGTGGAGTTACAATGGAGTCCAGCTCAGGCTGAGGATCGAGCAATTAGTGGAATTTGAGGGAACGGCACGAGGCGACAAGCGAGTGAATCTACTTCAGTAGAACATATAGAGGACTTTGCGACATCGCGACCTTGGAAAATTGGCGGTTGAGGGCTCAGCTACTGACCATACAATAATGCAGGGGGAGTCAGGGAAAGCACCCACGTCTTCTTCATTCTCGAAAACAATGAAGAATTATCTGCGAAACTACTTCCCAATTATCATGGGCGCAGGAACTGTTGACGGGATAGACACTCAGCAAGAGGGTGATAAAAACGAAAATGATGATTTTTTCGGATCACAACTGAGCTACAACAGTTGTTTCTTTCTTCTTTCTTTTCGACAAGAATAAAATTTACTATTTTATCAACTGGATACCACTTTTACGGGAGCCACATTTTAAATGGAGATTATGAGTCAGTGTGATTAAAGTACGCCCAAAGACTTCATTTGTTTGAACAGAAATTGTGTAAAATCTTGAACATTCCGATAAGAGTGAAGAAAATATGGGCCGAAGACAACTGATGCCATATTTCAGAGACAACTTGATCGCCTGTTTGTACGAGTATGCTAAAAAAAATTATGTCGAATGACAGCAGAATCGACGGTTCGTATCAGCTGCATCTAGGATTAAGCTTTCCAGCGAGCTTTCGTGACGAATCGGAAAGCGGCAGCCACAGCAGTAGAGAGAACTTTTAGGACAATTAATTTTGTATGAAGAAAATAAGAAGAGATGTTGAAGAAAAATCTGGAGAGAAATATGATGTGCCTCCACAACAGCTTCTGCAGATACAGGGAGACTACTGTAGAACTGTAGATCCTCTACTTTTTGTAAGCGAATAACAGAAGAGCAAAGGTGTCGGAGGACTGCCTCCAGCTGCGTAAGAATGGCCACTGATGTGTTGCAAGACACTGAACTCGAGATTGCGAAGGATGAAGTGGTTGAACAATATTAACAGCCGAAAGAGATGAAGAAAATAAAGATTAGAAGTAATCAGAAGTTTTGTTAAGATATTCTAACCGACGAAAATTAAAAGAAAGATGTGAACAAAAAAGAAACAAAGGAAGAAGAGGAAGAAAAAAATTTAGAATTGCTTTGTGAGAGAAAATTTCCTTCAAAATCTCATTCTTCTTTCTGCCATCACAATTGATCGTTTTCCAGGTCTTCTTCACGGCCCTAGTCACTGAATTCCGTTGGGCCATAAAAGCTCGCTTGAAAACTCGTGATCCTATGCTCAGCTGATATGAACTCTACCCTCTGCTATGTTTCGACGTAAGGTTAGCATACGCTTACAACCAGGCAGTCATATTGGCTCTGAACCACCAACATGGCTAAAACGATTGGCTGATGTATAATTAGAGGTAAGCCCTAAAACGATTGGCTGATGAATAAATTAAATAGATCCTTAAGTGATTCTACCGTAGCCAATTCATTGTGGTTTTTGTGTCACATGAGGTCACTCCTAAAAACAGGGCTATTACGCTTTACGATCTAGATTTTTTTTGCAATCGGTATGTACTTCCGTCCGAATGTTATATATGTGTTTTTATGACCATCCTGGGTCAGGTCTTGATCTGCAAATTCATTAACAGAGGCCTCCTCACCGAGCAGATGCTCTAAATAAAGCTCTTGATCAAGAGCTAGAAGCGTGGTCAGAAATGTGAAAACCTTCCGAGTAAGCTTTTTAACCCAGTAAAGATAAAAAATTCCCATATCAGGTAGTGGGATGAGGAACTGATCATTCAGTCACTCCTTAAGCGTTGTATGACCAAAAACTCTTAAAAGTTTTCAAAAAATTAGTATTGAATGTAAGAAAAAACCACAAAACCTTATTATAACTGAAAAACCGCCAAAAACAGTGAGAATAAAAAAATATTGGAGAGCAACCCAACCCCTCCAACGAGATGCGATCCGATTCTCATTTTTGTTATTGTTAGGGACATTTTAATCAAACCCGACTCTTGTTGTGAACCCTGTAGCCTTTCCCTTTGTGCCTGTGCTGTAGGGTTATTTGAATATTTACACACGTTTTCGCTAATGTGCATTCAATCCGGAAGGATGAAGAGATTGAAGAAAAAGTTCAATCCAGAAGTGCAGAAGTAGCCGGAAATGTCGGAAGGATAACAAGAGTCGACTGCTGGATATCATTAAATAACTTTGTATCCTTTCGCTTCAGAAATTACGATATCAATCTGTGAGGGGCTGGACAGTGACCTCACTCTAGTGACCCTTCACCGAGTTAAGCACCTCAAATCGGTTCTTGAACAGACCCGAGGGGGTCAAAACGTATAAGTTTTTTTTACTAAAACTAACCGATTTAGTAATCATGTCAATTTTTGAAACAAATAGAAGGTAAACCGATTGTTGAGAAGTAAAATTGTATAAGCGTGAAGCAATCTTTTTTTTGGAAATATTGACCAAAGAAATTTTTTTGACTGTTTTTAGAAATAAAAATAATTTTTGAGTTGATGGACCGTTGCCTCGTAAAATACCCGTCCAAGTTAGGGGAAAATGTAAAATTAGCAGCTTAGCTTGAATCCGGGGGGTTGCAAAAATGAAATAAACCCTTCCTAATAATCTTTTTTCTATTACAGAGCTTTAGGACTGTATGCGGAAGCGGTCTCACTCTTCTGAACATACCTAGTAGGGGTACCATCCGGATGAGTCTCATTTTTGCCAATCGGGAGGGGTCCTAATTTTTCCAATCCGGAAGGGTCGCAATCCTGAAAAGTCCCCTTTTTGCAAACCCGGAATGTTATCAATTTCACCGATAGGGATGGGTCCTAGCTCCTAATATCGCCAATCCGGAAGGATCCTAATGTTGCCAATCCCGAAGGGTCCCATTTTTGCCAACTCGGAAGAGTCCCCAAACAGCGATCCGGAGTGATCCAAAGTTTACGAACATAACGAGAGTGGTCCTAATACATCAAATAAAGCAAAAAAAAACAAGACATTTAGAGAAAGTTACTGAGATACATTAGGATATTAGGACACATAGGCAGACCGAGAACCACAAGAAACCAGTGACTGCATTGGTGACTGGCATTTAAGCAAAAAAATTAACTAAGACTGTTACAAACTCATACCCGAAAATTCGCGAATCAAATTTATACTAAAAACACGATATTAAATTACTTCAGATTGAAATCTGAAAACGATTTTTTTTGGAGGAGTGGTAGCCCTAAGACTTTCAATTAGATGAGACAAACTTCGGTGGGTGCAATAGGCGCCGACTTGAGCGAAAGATAACTGCCTTCAAGTTTTATCTGTTTAGTTCGGCCTTAAACATGGATTGCTCTTTCTTTAAAAACAAGTTCGACTAACAAGTTTGACAGGCTGATCGCAACGCATATACATTTTTTCCCCTCTTCTTTCTTTTCATTTTGAGTAAAATTTTTTATTTTATGAACTGGATAGTGAGCACACTACTTCTTAAATATCTCGACATCATCCGACTGTGCTAGCATTTTATCTGATAGTCCATAACCCATTGCTGAAGATACGATTTATTGTAAACACTGGGTGTGCAACACTGGAGGTGGAGTTACAATGGAGTCCAGCTCAGGCTGAGGATCGAACAATTAGTGGAATTGAGGAACGGCACGAGGCGACAAGCGAGTGAATCTACTTCAGTATAACATATAGAGGACTTTGCGACATCGCGACCTTGGAAAATTGGCGGTTGAGGGCTCAGCTACTGACCATACATTAATGCAGAGGGAGTCAGGGAAAGCACCCACTTCTTCTTCATTCTCGAAAACGATGAGGAATTATCTGCGAAACTTCTGTGAGAAACAGTGAGAATAAAAAAAATATTGGAGAGCCACCCACCCCCTCCGAGGAGATGCGATCCGACTTTCATTTTTGTTATTGTTGGGGACATTTTTATCAAACCCGACTCTTGTTGTGAGCCCTGTAGCCTTCCCTTTGTGCCTGTGCTGTAGGGTTATTTGAGTATTAACACACGTTTTCGCTAATGTGCTTTCAATCCGGAAGGATGAAGAGATTGAAGAAGAAGTTCAATCCAGAAGTGCAGAAGTAGCCGGAAATGTCGGAAGGATAACAAGAGTCGACTGCTGGGTATCATTAAATAACTTTGCATCCTTTCGCTTCAGAAATTACGATATCAATCTGTGAGGGGCTGGACTGTGACCTCACTTTAGTGACCCTTCACCGAGTTAAGCAGCTCAAATAGGTTCTTGAACAGACCCGAAGGGCTCAAAATTTATAATTTTTTTTTACTAAAACTAACGGATTTAAAACTCATGTTCAATTTTTGAAACAAACAGAAGGTAAGCCGATCATTTTAATGGTCAAAATATTAATACTTTGTTCCCCCCTCGAACCGCAGTTTTTGAGATATATCCGTTTTTCGAATCCGAAAAAGCGCTAAGCAAGTGAGTCTCATCGTAATTCAACTAATACATTTACAGAAACTGGTTGAAAATAACTCGGACATGAGTAGAACAATTCAGTGTCTTGATCCAGTTTTTCACGATTTTTTATCCGTAAAACAAAACGCGGAAAGGAAAATTTTCAAAATTTTTGAATTAGTGCAATAACATACACTAGTTAATCGACAGTTTTTATGTCCCGTTTACGGGTAACCTTCCTTGTCCCAGTAAAACTAGGCTTAACGAAATTGGTTTATATGGTTCGCCAATCGTTAGGGGTCAAATTTGCATTGTTTTTGAAATTTGTTTTTGCTGAAACGTTTCTGATCAGATCTTTTTATGCCTTGAAATACAAGACTGCAGGCTTTTTGAGTGCATGTTGATAACTTTTAGACCAATAGGACATATTTGCAGAAAAATATTGGCGAAAGCTAAAAAATTGAAAGTTTTTTAGATTGGACGAAAGATTTTTTGTTTCATAAATTGAGAATCTCTGGAAGAATCCAATTTAACTTGGTACCAATATATTGAGAAATAAAATCGTATAAACGTGAAGCAATCTTTTTTTGGAAATATTGACCAAGGAAATTTTTTTGACTGTTTTTAGAAATAAAAATTATTTTTGAGTTGATGGACCGTTCCCGGTTCACAAATGTTTTTTGAAAGCCCTTATACTACTACTAGGCGGTAGCAAGGGTTGAATAAGGCAGTTTTACTTTGCTTTCGACAATGAAGAAGAGCAAGTGTCTTTTGTAAGAAGCAAGTAATTCGAGAGTAGGCTTGCTAAAATACCCGTCCAAGTTGGGGGAAAATGTAAAATTAGCAGCTTAGCTTGAATCCGGAGGATTGCAAAAATGAAATAAACCCTTCCTTATTTATTTGTTTCTATTACAGAGCTTTAGGAATGTATGCGGAAGGGTCTCACTCTTCTGAACATACCTAGTAGGGGTACCATCCGGATGAGTCTCATTTTGCCAACCCGGAAGGGACCTGATTTTTCCAATCCGGAAGGGTCGCGATCCTGAAAGGTCCCCTTTTTGCAAACCCGGAAAGGTATCAATTTCGCCGATAGGGATGGGTCCTAATTCCTAATATTGCCAATCCGGAAGGATCCTAATGTTGCCAATCCCGAAGGGTCCCTTTTTTGCAAACTCGGAAGAGTCCCCAAACAGCGATCCGGATTGATCCAAAACTTACGAACATAACGAGAGGGGTCCTAAAACACCAAATAAAGCAAAAAAAACAGACATTTACAGAAAGTTACTGAGATACATTAGAATATTAGGACACATAGGCAGACCGAGAACGAAAAGAAACCAATGACTGCATTGGTGACTGGCATTTTAGCAAAAAAAAAACTAACTAAGACTGATACAAACTCATATCCGAAAATTTACGAATCAAATTTATAAATTACTCCGGATTGAAATCTGAAAATGATTTTTTTTTGGAGGAGTGGTAGCCCTAAGACTTTCAATTAGATGACACAAACTTCGGTGGGTGCAATAGGCGCCGACTTGAGCGAAAGATAACTGCCTTCAAGTTTTATCTGTTTAGTTCGGCCTTAAACATGGATTGCTCTTTCTTGAAAAAACAAGTTCGACAAACGAGTTTGACAGGCTGATCGCAACGCATATACATTTTTTCCCCTCTTCTTTCTTTTCATTTTGAGTAAAATTTTTTATTTTATGAACTGGATAGTGAGCACACTACTTCTTAAATATCTTCACATCATCCGACTGTGCTAGCATTTTATCTGATAGTCCATAACCCATTGCTGAAGATACGATTTATCGTAAACACTGGGTGTGCAACACTGGAGGTGGAGTTACAATGGAGTCCAGGTCAGGCTGAGGATCGAGCAATTAGTGGAATTGAGGGAACGGCACGAGGCGACAAGCGAGTGAATCTACTTCAGTAGAACATATAGAGGACTTTGCGACATCGCGACCTTGGAAAATTGGCGGTTGAGGGCTCAGCTACTGACCATACAATAATGCAGGGGGAGTCAGGTAAGCACCCACGTCTTCTTCATTCTCGAAATCAATGAAAAATTATCTGCAAAACTTCTTCCCAATTACCATGGGCGCAGGAACTGTTGACGGGATAGACACTCAGCAAGAGGATGATAAAAACGAAAATGATGATTTTTTCGGATCACAACTGAGCTACAACAGTTGTTTCTTTCTTCTTTGTTTTCGACAAGAATAAAATTTACTATTTTATCAACTGGATACCACTTTTACGGGAGCCACATTTAAAATGGAGATTATGAGTCATTGTGATTAAAGTAGGCTCAAAGACTTCATTTGTTTGAACAGAAATCACGGAAAGTTAAGCGTCGGTGGACAGCTAATTCCAGTTGAGCACAATTGATCAACGGTATCGGAGAGAAATCTGATGGACGAGCACGCCGGTGGATACATGGAGATGATGGATGCAGGATTGCGGCTTCTGATAGGACATCTGATAGCTCTAAAAAACGGATGCTATGGAGTGTTATCTTTTAGAAATCATAAATGACAGGATGATGAAGCAAAAGCATTATGAAACACTAGACTCATCGGAATTGCACACTGAAACAGTGAATCAGCTCATGGCGTATGAATCAACTCCGGTGGCGGGCAGTATTGTTACGTCATTTTGAGGAACAAATGAGAACGTCCTCGAAAACACGCTCTCTAATAGCTATCTTGTACGTCAGGACTGAGTTGCAACCAGACTCACCTGGTGCATGGCGGGGCTGACGCTAGGAGAGTACGCCTCGGAAGAAACGAAAAGATCAAAGGAGGAAAAAGTGCTCTTGATGACGCATCTTAGAGACCTGATAAGTTGTGAAGGGGCGGCAGTGGCGCTCGTAAAACGGAGAGACGCTCCTTTTTATGACCGGTTATTACTGAAACAAATGTCGTCAATAGCACTAAACACCTGCGCGAGGATGTTGAAAGAAGGCAGTGACCTTGGTAAAACGTTACTTTTACAAGCACCTTTGGACATTCAGCACAGCGAGCCTCTAAATTTGATTATGAAACTTGAAACAGCCAGTAGAAAAAGAACCCCTGGGGAAGATAGACCAGAACAGAAGATTTTTCAACAAAGATTTCAGTTTCATGAAAGTGTCTATGGGGAAACTCTGATATCCAGATAATACTGTGGACCAATCAGGCAGAAGTCGTAGACTCTAGAATTAACCGAGAAAAGGGGAGGAACAGAGCTAGTAGCAGGTTGTCAAGGAGGAACCGAAGTGATTCTAGTGACTGCACTAAGATTGTACAGCATAATGGCTTCTCTAGAGTCACTATTGATTCTACATAAAAAGCATGAGATATTCAAAGCCATGACTGTAGAAGTGGCTTCAATTTGCAAAAGCTGAAACCCAGTACACTTTGTGTTAGTGGACATGAAGATCACGAGGACGATAGTGGATCAACCCTTCGATAGTGGGTCATTGCGCATTGTTTGTTACCAGGTTCGTCGCATCCCTCAACGATATTAATAATTGAAGTTATGATGGCAATTCAATGGTTGGAAGTTCATGTTGGAGAGAAAAACCGACAGAAAGGACCGATTAAAGATCTGTCGCAAGAATTTGATTGTCTAAAAGTTTTAGATCTTTTATAGACATTGTGTAAAATCTTAAACTTTCCGATAAAAGTGAAGAAAATATGGGCCGAAGACAACTGATGCCATATTTCAGAGCCAACTTGACCGCCTGTTTGTACGAGTATGCTAAAAAAATTATGTCGAAGGACAGCAGAATCTACAGTTCGTATCAGCTGCATTTAGGATTAGAAGCTTTTGTGACGAATCGGAATGCGGCAGCCACAGCAGTGAAGAGAACTGTTAAGACAATTATTTTTGTATGAAGAAAAAAAGAAGAGATGTTGAAGAAAAATCTGGAGAGAAATATGATGTGCCTTCACAACAGCTTCTGCAGAAACAGAGAGACTACTGTAGAACTGTAGATCCTCTACTCTTTTGTAAGCAAATAATAGAAGAGCAAAGGTGTCAGAGGACTGCCTCCAATTGCGTAAGAATGGCCACTGATGTGTTGCAAGACACTGAACTCGAGATTGCGAAGGATGAAGTGGTTGAACAATATTAACAGCCGAAAGAGATGAAGCAAATAATGATTAGAAGTGTTCAGAAGTTTTGTTAACATATTCTAACCGACGAAAGTTAAAAGAAAGATGTGAACGAAAAAGAAGCAAAGGAAGAAAAGGAAGAAAAAAAATTAGAATTGCTTTGTGAGAGAAAACTTCCTTCAACATCTCTTCCTTCTCTCTGCCATCACAATTGATCGTTTTCCAGGTCCTCTTCACGGCCCTAGTCACTGAAATCCGTTGAGCCATAAAAATCACGCTTGAAAACTCCTGATCCTATGCTCAGCTGATATGAACTCTACCCTCTGCTACGTTTCGACGTATGGTTAGCATACGTTTACAACCAGGCAGTCATATTGGCTCTGAACCACCAACATGGCTAAAACGATTGGCTGATGTATAACTAGAGGTAAGCCCTAAAATGATTGGCTGATGTATAAATTAAATAGATCCTTAAGTGATTCTACCGTAGCCAATTCATTGTGATTTTTGTGTCATATGAGGTCACTCCTAAAACAGGGCTTTTACGCTTTAGGATCTAGTTTTTTTGCAATCGGTATGTACTTCCGTCCGAATGTTATATATGTGTTTTTATGACACTCCTGGGTCAGGTCTTGATCTGCAAATCCATTAACTGAAGCCTCCTCACCGAGCAGATGCTCTAAATAAAGCTCTTGATCAAGAGCTAGAAGCGTGGTCAGAAATGTGAAAGCCTTCCGAGTAAGCTTTTAAACCCAGTAAAAATCAAAAACTCCCATATCAGGAAGTGGGACAAAGAATTGATCGTTCCGTCACTCCTTAAGCGTTGTATGACCAAAAACTCTTAAAAGTTTTCAAAAAATTAGTATAGAACGTAAGAAAAAACCAAAAAACCCTATTATAACTGAAAAACCGCCAAAAAAAGTGAGAATAAAACAAATATTGGAGAGCAACCCACCCCCTCCGACGAGATGTGATCCGACTTTCATTTTTGTTATTGTTAGGGACATTTTTATCAGACCCGACTCTTGTTGTGAACCCTGTAGCCTTTCCCTTTGTGCCTGTGCTGTAGGGTTATTTGAGTATTTACACACGTTTTCGCTAATGTGCATTCAATCCGGAAGGATGAAGAGATTGAAGAAGAAGTTCAATCCAGAAGTGCAGAAGTAGCCAGAAATGTCGGAAGGATAACAGGAGTCGATTGCTGGATATCATTAAATATGTTTGTATCCTTTCGCTTCAGAAATTACGATATCAATCTGTGAGGGGCTGGACAGTGACCTCATCTATTGACCCTTCACCGAGTTAAGCACCTCAAATCGGTTCCTGAACAGACCCGAAGGGGTTGAAATTTATAAGTTTTTTTCTACTAAAACTAACCGATTTAATACTCACGTTCAATTTTTGAAACAAAGAGAAGGTAAACCGATCAATTTGAGGGTCAAAATATTAATACTTTGCTCCCACCTCGAACCACATTTTTTGAGATATATCCGTTTTTCAAATCCGAAAAAGCGCTAAGCAAGTGAGTCTCATTGTAATTCAACTAATACATTTACAGAAACTGGTTGAAAATAACTCGGACATGAGTAGAACAATTCCCTGATCTTGATCCAGTTTTTCACCATTTTTTATCCGTAAAACAAAACGCGCAAAGAAAAATTTTCAAAATTTTCAAATTAGTGCAATAACATACACTAGTTAATCGACAGGTTTTATGTCCCGTTTACGGGTAACCTTCCTTGTCCCAGCGAAATCAGGCTTAACGAAATTGGTTTAGATGGTTCGCCAATCGGGAGGGGTCAAATTTGCATTGTTTTTGGAATTTTTTTTTGCTGAAACGTTTCTGATCAGATCTTCTTATGCCTTGAAATAGACGACTGCAGGCTTACTGAGTGCATGTTGATAACTTCTAGACCAATAGGACAGATTTGCAGAAAAACATTGGCAAAAACTATACAATTGAAAGTTTTTTTAGATTGGACGAAAGATATTTTGTTTTATAAACTGAGAATCTCTGGAAGAATCCAATTTACTTTGGGACCAATATATTGAGAAGTAAAATTGTATAAGCGTGAAGCAATATTTTTTCGGAAATATTGACCAAAGAAATTTTTTTGACTGTTTTTAGAAATAAAAATTATTTTTGAGTTGATGGACCGTTCCCGGTTCACAAATTTTTTTGAAAGCCCTTATACTACTACCAGACGGTAGCAAGGGTTGAATAAGGCAGTTTTACTTTGCTTTCGACAATGAGGAAGGGCCTGTGTCTTTTGTAAGAAGCAAGTAATTCGAGAGTAGGCTTGCTAAAATACCCGTCCAAGTTAGGGGAAAATGTAAAATTAGCAGCTTAGCTTGAATCAGGAGGGTTGCAAAAATGAAATAAACCCTTCCTAATTATCTTTTTTCTATTACAGAGCTTAAGGACTGTATGCGGAAGGGTCTCACTCTTCTGAACATACCTAGTAGGGGTACCATCCGGATGAGTCTCATTTTTGCCAATCCGGAGGGGTCCTGATTTTTCCAATCCGGAAGGGTCGCAATCCTGAAAGGTCCCCTTTTTGCAAACCCGGAACGGTATCAATTTCGCCGATAGGGATGGGTCCTAATTCCTAATATCGCCAATCCGGAAGGATCCTAATGTTGCCAATCCCGAAGGGTCCCACTTTTGCCAACTCGGAAGAGTCCCCAAACAGCGATCCGGAGTGATCCAAAGTTTACGAACATAACGAGAGTGGTCCTAATACACCAAATAAAGCAAAAAAACAAGACATTTAGAGAAAGTTACTGAGATACATTAGGATATTAGGACACATAGGCAGACCGAGAACGACAAGAAACCAGTGACTGCATTGGTGACTGACATTTAAGCAAAAAAAACTAACTAAGACTGATACAAACTCATACCCGAAAATTCGCGAATCAAATTTATACTAAAAACACGATATTAAATTACTTCGGATTGAAATCTGAAAATGATTTTTTTGGAGGAGTGGTAGCCCTAAGAATTTCAATTAGATGAGACAAACTTCGGTGGGTGCAATAGGCGCCGACTTGAGCGAAAGATAACTGCCTTCAAGTTTTATCTGTTTAGTTCGGCCTTAAACATGGATTGCTCTTTCTTTAAAAACAAGTTCAACTAACGAGTTTGACAGGCTGATCGCAACGCATATACATTTTTTCCCCTCTTCTTTCTTTTCATTTTGAGTAAAATTTTTTATTTTATGAACTGGATAGTGAGCACACTACTTCTTAAATATCTTCACATCATCCGACTGTGCTAGCATTTTATCTGATAGTCCATAACCCATTGCTGAAGATAAGATTTATTGTAAACACTGGGTGTGCAACACTGAAGTTGGAGTTACACTGGAGTCCAGCTCTGGCTGAGTATCGAGCAATTAGTGGAATTGAGGGAACGACACGAGGCGACAAGCGAGTGAATCTACTTCAGTAGAACATATAGAGGACTTCGGGACATCGCGACCTTGGAAAATTGGCGGTTGAGGGCTCAGCTACTGACCATACAATAATGCAGGGGGAGTCAGGTAAGCACCCACGTCTTCTTCATTCTCGAAATCAATGAAGAATTATCTGCAAAACTTCTTCCCAATTACCATGGGTGCAGGAACTGTTGACGTGATAGACACTCAGCAAGAGGGTGATAAAAACGAAAATGATGATTTTTTCGGATCACAACTGAGCTACAACAGTTGTTTCTTTCTTCTTTGTTTTCGACAAGAATAAAATTTACTATTTTATCAATTGGATACCACTTTTACGGGAGCCACATTTAAAATGGAGATTATGAGTCATTGTGATTAAAGTAGGCTAAAAGACTTCATTTGTTTGAACAGAAATCACGGAAAGTTAAGCGTCGGTGGACAGTTAATTCCAGTTGAGCACAATTGATCAACGGTATCGGAGAGAAATCTGATGGAGAGCACGCCGGTGGATACATGGAGATGATGGATACAGGATTGCGGCTTCTGATAGGACATCTGATAGCTCTAAAAAACGGATGCTATGGAGTGTTATCTTTTAGAAATCATAAATGACAGGATGATGAAGCAAAAGCATTATGGAACACTAGACTCATCGGAATTGCACACAGAAACAGTGAATCAGCTCATGGCGTATGAATCAACTCCGGTGGCGGGCAGTATTGTTACGTCATTTTGAGGAAAAAATGAGAACGTCCTCGAAAACACGCTCTCCAATAGATATCTTGTACGTCAGGACTGAGTTGCAACCAGACTTACCTGGAGCATGGCGGGGCTGACTCTAGGAGAGTACGCCTCGGAAGAAAGGAAAAGATCAAAGGAGGAAAAAAAGCTCTTGATGACGCATCTTAGAGACCTGATAAGTTGTGAAGGGGCGGCAGTGGCGCTCGTAAAACGGAGAGACGCTCTTTGTTATGACCGGTTATTACTGGAACAAATGTCGTCAATGGCACTAAACACCTGCGCGAGGAAGTTGAAAGAAGGCAGTGAGCTTGGTGAAACGTTACTTTTACAAGCACCTTTGGACATTCAGCATAGCGAGCCTCTAAATTTGATTATGAAACATGAAACAGCCAGTAGAAAAAGAACCCCTGGGGAAGATAGACCAGAACAGAAGATTTTTCAACAAAGATTTCAGTTTCATGAAAGTGTCTATGGGGAAACTCTGATATCCAGATAATACTGTGGACCAATCAGGCAGAAGTCGTAGACTCTAGAATTAACCGAGAAAAGGGGAGGAACCGAGCTAGTAGCAGGTTGTCAAGGAGGAACCGAAGTGATTCTAGTGACTGCACTAAGATTGTACAGCATAATGGCTTCTCTAGAGTCACTATTGATTCTACATTAAAAGCATGAGATATTCAAAGCCATGACTGTAGAAGTGGCTTCAATTTGCAAAAGCTGAAACCCAGTACACTTTGTGTTAGTGGACGTGAAGATCACGAGGACGATAGTGGATCAACCCTTCGATAATGGATCATTGCGCATTGTTTGTTACCAGGTTCGTGGCATCCCTCAACGATATTAGTAATTGAAGTAATGATGGCAATTCGATTATTGGAAGTTCATGTTGGAGAGAACAACCAATAGGAAGGACCGATTAATGATCTGTCACAAGAATTTGATTGTCTAAAAGTTATAGATCTTTTATAGACATTGTGTGAAATCTTGAACATTCCGATAAAAGTGAAAAAAATATGGGCCGAAGACAACTGATGCCATATTTCAGAGCCAACTTGACCGCCTGTTTGAACGAGTATGCTAAAAAAAAATTATGTCAAAGGACTGCAGAATCTACAGTTCGTATCAGCTGCATTTAGGATTAGAAGCTTTCCAGCGAGCTTTCGTGACAAATCGGATTGCGGCAGCCACAGCAGTGACGAGAAGCTTTAAGACAATTAATTTTGTTTGAAGAAAAAAAGAAAAGATGTTGAAGAAAAATCTGGAGAGAAATATGATGTGCCTCCACAACAGCTTCTGCAGAAACAGGGAGACTACTGTAGAACTGTAGATCCTCTACTTTTTTGTAAGCGAATAATAGAAGAGCAAAGATGTCGGAGGACTGCCTCCAACTGCGTAAGAATGGCCACTGATGTGTTGCAAGACACTGAACTCGAGATTGCGAAGGATGAAGTGGTTGAACAATTTTAACAGCCGAAAGAGATGAAGCAAATAAAGATTAGAAGTGTTCAGAAGTTTTGCTAAGATATTCTAACCGACGAAAATTAAAAAAATATGTGAACGAAAAAGAAACAAAGGAAGAAGAGGAAGAAAAAAATTTAGAATTGGTTTGTGAGAGAAAACTTCCTTCAACATCTCTTCTTTCTCTCTGCCATCCCAATTGATCGTTTTCTAGGTCCTCTTCACTGCCCTAGTCACTGAATTCCGTTGGGCCAACTCTGAACTCTACCCTCTGCTATGTTTCGACGTATGGTTAGCATACAATTACAACCAGGCAGTCATATTGGCTCTGAACCACCAACATGGCTAAAACGATTGGCTGATGTATAATTAGAGGTAAGCCCTAAAACGATTGGCTGATGTATAAATTAAATAGATCCTTAAGTGATTCTACCGTAGCCAATTCAATGTGGTTTTTGTGTCACATGAGGTTACTCCTAAAAACAGGGCTATTACGCTTTTACTATTATTGAACTCTAATACTAATTTTTTTGATCAGTAGAGAAAATCAACCCATCCGACGGAGCTTTGGATGGGTTGAATTTCTCTCATCTTTATCTCAATCTCTAGCTTTTCATGTTCTGAAATTGAACTTTGATGTAAAATTCAGGAAATTGAGTAATCTAAAACTTGTAAAAAAAACTTTTTTGAGCAACATTGCAGGCCCTTCAGTTTTCATCATTATTGAAATTTTTTCTCCTGTGTTTAAAGGCTGTTGAAACGCAGGACAGTCCTGCCAACCAACAAGCTAAAACTAACGTACAACTTTTTGTCCCTCTGGTTTTTTTTTGGTTCTAGATTTTAAAATTAACCGAATCGGTGGTTAGAAGGAACATTGAACAACCGCGCCCTTCGAGAGAGAGATTAGTCAAGTATCTTCATACCACCAATTATCTCCATGTCACTATTTGAGTGGAAGAATGCAAATATAATCCCCACTCAAGCCTCTAAAAAAACTAGTAAATTTTCTAAAGATACTAACAAAATGACAACGCAAATTCTTAATTGCAGCAATTGTAAACTCAAATTAGCTAAGCCTATTATCATCGAGTTTGAATTTTTGACTTTGTTAACTTAGTTGCCCTTTTGAATTTTTCTTTCGTTCTCTTTATTTTTTGTCGTTTAGAACTTGAAAGCTTCTAAACTCTTACAATCGTCTTTTCCGTCGTGGAAATTGGTTGTCATCAATGCCCCATCTCCTATTCCTGCTACCTTGACTCTGCATTTTCGGTTTAATTTTTTAAAATTCAACTGGGTTAAAATTGAAATTTTTTTACTTGGTCATGAGAATGAAAAAGCTCCCTCTTCGAGAGGTTATTCAAGTTTCTTCATGTCACCACAAAGCCAACATTTCTCTTAGCTGATTGATAACAATCATGCAGGATTGAGTACTTCAACTATACTCTCCACTGAAACCTCTTCAAAGAAAAAAGCAAACAAAAACACTAACAAAATCCCAACGCCAACACATAATTACAGCGATTGTTACCTCAAAAAGTCTTGGAAATTTTTCATCGAATTTCATTTTAGGCTTAGTAAGCTTGGTTGAATAATTGAGTTTTCTCAAAAAAAAACAATTTTGAGTTATGATTCGTTTTCTTCATCTTTTGTTCTGTAGAAGTTGCATAATTGCTAACTTTTCTAATTGATTTCTGCATCTTGTAGTTTCACTTATTTTAATGCTACTCTTCCTAAAGCTTCGACGATTTAATCTCGCTTTAAATATGTGTGCTGCAACTCATCAGTGGCCATTCTCACGCTGTTAGAGGCAGTTCTTCAACATTTTTGCTCGTCTGCTTTGTTCTTCTACTCTGCTAATCTAACTTAAGTTTCATCTTTTGATTTTACAAACTTTAATTTTTTGATTCTTATCATTTTATACTTTAGTCAATTTGGTTGCTCATTTGAGTTTTTCTAATAAAAACATTTTTGAGTTTCCTTCCTGCTCTTCATTTTTGTCGTTTGGAAGTTCTATAACTTCTAGTTTTTTCTATTCGCCTTTTGCTTCTTGGATTCCGGTTGTTATCAATGTGTCGTTTCCTCTTCCTGCGACTTCGACTCTGAAACCTTGTTTTCAAAGTCCTGCAACAAGTCAGTGGCCGTTTTCACGTTGATGGAGGCATTCCATCAAAACCTTTGCTCTTCCATTTTCTATTTGCAACAATTAGGAGGATCTACAGTAGCTTCTCTGTTGCTGCCAAAGTTGTTGCGATTCTTCTCTCTGCCATCACAATTGATCGTTTTCCAGGTCCTCTTCACGGCCCTTGTCACTGAATTCCGATGGATCATAAAAAGCTCGCTTGAAAACTCTTGATCCTATGGCTCAGCTCATATGAACTCTACCCTCTGCTATGTTTCGACGTATGCTTAGCATACGCTTACAACCAGGCAGTCATATTGGCTCTGAACCACCAACATGGCTAAAACGATTGGCTGATGTATAGTTAGAGATAAGCCCTAAAACGATTGGCTGATGTATAAATAGATCCTTAAGTGATTCTAACCGTCTCTGGCGTAGCCAATTCAATGTGGTTTTTGTGTCACATGAGGTCACTCCTAAAAACAGGGCTATTACGCTTTTTCTATTATTGAACTCTAAAACTAATTTTTTTCATCAGTAAAGAAAATCAACCCATCCATCGGAGCTAGATGCCGATCCAGCTCCAATGGATGGGTTGATTTTCTCTCATCTTTCCCTCAACCTCTAGCTTCTCATATCGTAAAAATGAACTTTGATGATAAATTCAGGCCATTGAGTAATCTAAAACTTGTTAAAAAAACTTGTTTTTCGAGCACCACTCCAGATCTTTCCGCTTTCATCAACATTGTAACTTTCTCTCCTGAGTTTAAATGGTGTTGAAACGCAGGACAGTCCTGCCAACCAACAAGCTAAAACTAGCGTACGGGTTTTTGTCCCTCTGGGTTTTTTTGGTTCTAGATTTTATATTTAACCCGGTGGTTAGAAGGAACAATGAAGGAACAGACTCGGTGGTTAGAAGGAACAATGAACAACCGCGCTCTTCGAGAGAGAGAGAGAGAGATTAATCAAGTATCTTCATGCCACCAAGTATCTCCATGTCACTATTTGAGTAGAATAACGCAAATAAAATCTCCACTCAAGCCTCTCTAAAAAAACTAGTAAGTTTTCTAAAGACACTAACAAAATGACAACGCAAATTCATAATTGCAGCAATTGTAAACTCAAGATAGTTAAACTTATTTTCATCGAGTTTAAATTTTCGGTTTTGTTAGCTTAGTTGCTCATATGAGTCTTCTCTCAAATCTCTTCTCTTTCTCTCAAATTTCTTTATTTTTTGTCGCTTAGAACTTGAAAAAGTTGTGAATTCTCACAATTGTCTTTTGCGTCATGGAAATCGGTTGTCCTCAATGCCCCAACTCCTATTCCTGCGGCCTCGACTCTGCACTCTCGGTTTAACCTTTAAAAACTATAGTCTCCACTGAAACCTCTTTAAACAAATAGCAAGAGTTTCTGCAAACAAAAAAAATCCCAACGCCAACTCTTAATTACAGCGATTGTTAACTCAAAAATTTCGGGAATTTTTCGTCGAATTTCAATTTATGCCTCGACTTCCTAAGGCCTCGACTTCCTAATGCCTCGACTTCCAGATTGTTCTTCCTAAGGCCTCGACGATTTAATCTGGATTTACTTATGTGTGCTGCAACTCATCAGTAGCCATTCTCACGCTGTTGGAGGCTCTTCTTCAACCTTTTTGCTCGACTATTTTGTTCCTCTACTCTGCTCATCTAATTTAAGGTTCTGAGACATTCTATTAAAATCATCTTTTGATTTCAAAAACTTTAATTTTTTGATTCGTATCTTTTTATACTTTAGTCAAATTGGTTGCTCAATTGAGTTTTTCTAATAAAAAACATTTTTGAGTTTCCTTCCTGCTCTTTATTTTTTGTCGTTTGGAAGTTCTATGACTTCTGTTTTTTTCTATTCGTCTTTTGCTTCCTGGAGTCCGGCTGTTATCAATGATTTGTCTCCTCTTTCTGCGACTTTGACTCTGCTCTCTTGATTTCAGTGTCCTGCAACACATCAGTGGCCTTTTTCAAGCTGTTGGAGGCAGTTCTCCAGCAACTTTGCTCTTCCACTTTGCTCTTCTACTCTGCTCATCTAACTTATATTTCCAAGACATTCTATTAAATTTGTCTTTTGATCTTTTTAATTTCAATTTTCAATTTGTTGTTTTTCCCGTTTCGGTTGTTTTTAAATTTTGTTTTAATAAGGCCTCGACGATTTAATCTGGATTTACGTATCTGTGCTGCAACTCATCAGTGGCCATTCTCTCGCTGTTGGAGGCTCTTCTTCAACCTTTTTGCTCGACTATTTTGTTCCTCTACTCTGCTCATCTAATTTAAGGTTCTGAGACATTCTATTAAATTCATCTTTTGATTTTAAAAACTTTAATTTTTTGATTCGTATCATTTTATACTTTAGTCAAATTGGTTGCTCATTTGAGTTTTTCTAATAAAAAACATTTTTAAGTTTCCTTCCTGCTCTTTTTTTTTGTCGTTTGGAAGTTCTATAACTTCTATTTTTTTCTATTCGTCTTTTGCTTCCTGGAGTCCGGCTGTTATCAATGATTTGTCTCCTCTTCCTGAGATTTTGACCTTTTTCAAGCTGTTGGAGGCAGTTCTCCAGCAACTTTGCCCTTCCACTTTGCTCTTCTACTCTGCTCATCTAACTTAAATTTCCTAGACATTCTATTAAAGTTGTCTTTTGATCTTTCTAACTTCAATTTTCAATTTGTTGTTTTTCCTGTTTCGGTTGTTTTTAAACGAAAACAAACAACGTTAATCATAGAAATTGTTGTAACGTACAGTCATTTTCTTCGGAATAAATTTCGTCTTGTTTTTCTAAACACGGCTGCATTCTTGTCGCATTACGGCTTACTCCCCGGACATTGAACTTCAAAAGACTCATCAAAATGGTTCAGTGCCCTCTAACAAAATTTGCAAAAGCATCGAAAAGCATTTTTATCTACATCGTATCTACTGAATAACTGCTGTTGATGGCATCTTACTCTTCATCGTTAGAGCCTCCCAATTTTTTTATCAAATTGCCCTCTGAGGATATGACCTTATTATCTTTTCTGACTTCCATTGTCATTTTTTCTTAATTTGAAACTTTTTATCCTGTGTTTAAATGGTGTTGAACTGCAGCGCAGTCCCACCAACCAACAAGCTAAAACTAGCGTACAAGTTTTTGTCCCTTCTGGAATTTTTTTTCTTGGTCCTAGATTTAAAATTAACCGACTCGGTTGCTAGAATGAACAATGAACAAAGGCGCTCTTTGAGAGATTAGTCAAGTATCTTCATGCCACCAAGTATCTTCATATCACTATTTGAAAAGAATACTGCAAAGATAATCTCCACTCAAGACTCTCTAAATAACTATTAAGTGTTTCTAAAGACACTAAAAAATGACAACGCAAATTCATAATTGCAGCACTTGTAAACTCAAACCAACTAAATGTTATTTCATTGAGTTTCAATTGTAGGCTTCGTTAGTTTGGTTGCTCATAGTAATTTTTCTCTCAATAAAAAATTTCGAGTTTCACTCGTTCTCTGTGTTTTTCGTCGTTAAGAAGTTGACACGTCTAACCTCTTACAATTGTCTTTTGCTTCGGTGAAATCGGTTGCCATCAATGTTCTATCTCCTCTTCCTGCGACCTCGACTCTGCACTCTCGGTTTAATCATTGAAACTTCAAGTGAGTTAAAATTGAAAATATCCCCTTTTGTCGCTCGAGACCGGGACTGTCAATCTTCCATGTCCTGACGAGAGTTGCATCTCCGTTGTTTGTCTCAGCTCGCCTGGCGTCAGGAGCTCCATTGATGACTTTCTTTTGGGAAAGACACTTTCAGGCAGTATGCGTTCCATTTTCTTCAAACGCTCAGATAGCTCCTTGTACTCCCTCCTCAAGCGCTCTAAGTCTACTTGCTTCATTTCTTCAAACAATCTTCATCACAAAGCTCTCTTTTTTGAATTGTTACTAAATCTTTTCTCACTCTGTCCTGCTCATTCCCTTTCTTGGTGATGTCTTCGGTTATCTCAATTGTCTTGACTTCCTTGTCCACTCTCGCTCTCTTCGGTGAAACGGCAACTTTCAGCTGTGATGTTGATGATGCAGTCTTGCTCCCCATCTCTTGATGTGTCGCTCGTTGTCTTCTCCGCAAACCGGGCCGAGGCTTGACTGGAAGAGGCATCTCTCCGGGCTGGTATGTTCTTGCGGTTTGTAACACAAGCTCGTGCGCTAAATCAACCACTGAGAGTTCTCCATCTCTCCATCTCAACACGCGCAAGCTTGAACGAGCCAGCACCCGAGCTGCCATCAACAAGATTTCCGTTGGACAGTCCCCAGGGTTTTCACGTCCCAAGATGTTCGGCAAGTGAGCCATCAACATCATTACCTCTGATCATCTTGAAATCAAACTCGCTCCAGTAGCCGTCGATAGAGTTCGTGTATTACCGGTCCAACAAAAGTCTTAGCCATAAACATCAATTCTTCAGGGTTCTCCATAATGAATTCAAAAATATGATTTGTTTTATATCGTTCTGATTCAAAGGTTGAAGTGTGTTTTTAACATGGTCAAGCAGGATCCGAAAGTAAGGTCATGACTTGACTGTCACATTCGGCCAACATTGTCTTCGATTTCACAATAAAAAAAAAGTTTTAAAACAGTTGGGTTGAAATCTTTGTTTCTCAGACGTATTAAAACTATAATTCAGTCTAAAATCTTGAAAAGTGATCGAAGAGTGGACAATTCTAACTATGGATCTCTTTCTTAGGCTCTTCATAAAACATTCAATTACACTTACTTTCTCATCTGTATAGTCTTATCAACATAACACACACAACATATACTCCCAACCTAATTGTTCTTACGTAAATATATACTTTGAATAGACTGAGAGAAGATTACATGTTTTAGCGCAAACAGCTTCTGTGGATGCATTTGTCCTCTGTTTGGGTCATACACAGGAAGCAAGAACTATTTCACTCTTCTCCCACATTAAAGTCCTTTAACCTTGTCAGGGACAAAACCAAGTCTTCAGGTTATACGTGTTGCTTTTTCCTCGCTCTCGTCACCAGAAAGCATAAATACTTTCCTGTTATGTGTAAGACCGCCGCTGGCAAGGCTCATAATTTTGACCTTTGCTTTCATAAAAAAACTTTATGCTCTAGTACTCTCTTCTGAATGCGGCTACTAATGATGTTCTAAGTTTCGTACCCGCGGTAACAGCTGTTTCACATGTCCTATCCGTAAATTTATAATCACTATCAGTTAGGTTTTTGAAACTTGAGAATTCACTTGCTATGGTAAAATATACCAGTCTTCCGATATCTGTTTTCTTAAGGCCTTCGTTTGTTTGGGCCTTGGGGTTTCTGGGGGCTTGAATCCTGTCAACCCCTTCCCGGAAAAAATACCCACCGAAGTCTCCATCGATTGGTTGTCTGATATTAGATTTAGATTATGGTTGGACAAAAGATAGAAGAAAGGTCCTTCCTGGACTACCATTCTTGAAGCATAGTGTTGATTGTTCTTGAAGTATTTCATGCCTTCGCGGTCATCTTTTTGGTTAGAGACAATAGTCTCCCTGGAGTCTGATGTCAGTTCGCTTAAGAACTCGAAAACGCGCAGTTTTCCTAATTTTTGATCGCATGACTGTTGCAGCTCACCGTCATTTTCCACTTCTGGTTTTGATTGATCTTTGTAGCCACTCATTGTCTTGATCGTCCACAACATCTTCTTCTCGTAATGAAAATATTTTTTGTTGCCTTACCAGATCCTCCTCAATCTTCATCAGGGCTATCCGCCAACTACCAAGTTTGCTCAGTAAGGTTTGTATATTTTCGTGGGTATTTCTTACTTAGTTTGTATTCGGTGGACTTGGAAATAGACGTCAGGCTCCGTATTCTTACACCTTGTGCTCGAAGTCATCTCAATCGTCCTCTGCATAAGGTAAGGTTTCTTTGTACGCTTCGACTATGTCATTAGGGTCCAGTCAACTATTTCGTTAGGATCCAATTTCAATGGATGCTTTGATACTTCTTTCAGCACTGCATTTCCGGTTTCCTGCATTTACTTCTTTCAGCATTGCTCATTAACTTCGTAGGCAGGGTCCTTCATCAATTAATCAACCATCCTCATGTCTCCAGATAATCACCAGTCTTCTCTGGATGGTTCATGGGGTTTGATTTTCTCAAATTTTGCAGCTGAGCCAGTGCTGAGCCTGTAGAAATAGACGTCGTGTTGTACTTCAGTTATCATGAACGGCCCCTACTTTTCCTTAGAATTTTTAATACCCTTCGGTAGGAATAAATTCTGAAAGCTCCATACATAATCTCCGTCGGAGCAGGCTTTGGCAGTAATTGCGCTCTTGTCTAGTTTCTTCCTCTGCCTTGCTTGCACATGTTGCGTGTTGCGTCTGCACTAGTCCCTGAGCTACTGCTGACACCTCATGACATCTCTAATGTAGACCTGCGGTCGTTTTGCCTGTGTTCTCAGGTTTAAAAATGTTAGAGCAGAGACTTCTCGGTCCTGACAGCAACATGTGTGGACTAGTGCCTGTAGTAGAGTGCTGCTTACTGCTATAAACCCTATCACTTGAGGCAAAAATCTATTCCAGTCTGACATACATCTTCTGCAGGTGGTATGTGGTTGAACCAGCTATAGCTACTTGGGAACGACAATTGACTTCCTTAGTAAACTTGCGTACAAAAGCAGTCTCAATGTCCGACTGAAATGTCATCGGCATCATGCCTGGCTATCCAACTATTGATCAGGTGATCGCAAGTTTCCTCAGCTGAGGCCTTTATACTGGGTAAATTTCTGCGTACTTCGTAAAGTGATCGATCAACACCGGGACCTGATTACAGACACTGTCTGTCATTTACATCTTCTGACGATCAATTTGCACCACCTCAAAAAAATTTGACCACTCAAGTGACTGCAAAGAGAGTCTTCCTCCGCTTCGACTATGTCATAAAGATAAAGATGTGGACCAATCAGGCAGAAGTCGTACCCTAACGTATCGGGAACTGTTGGAATGGTTTATAACCGATCCAACACTGAAGGTATACGTGATTGCTATTTCGGTTAACAAGTAAAGTTGGGACCTGTATTCGGAGAAAAAAGACTGCACCTTCTGAACGGAAGTCTGATAGCAGAGTGGAGTTTAGAATGGGATTCTCAGTTGAATTACCAAGGACAAGTTTGATGGTCATGTGGGAACTACTGAAGCCAAAACGGTGTCCAAGTCTCAACGCCGATGCGATATTGCAAGCGACCCAGGACACAAGAAAGGCACCTGATTGCTGATTCTATTTTGCGCGACCTCAACAGTATCTATAATTTGATGACCGCAGACTCTAGAATTAACCGAGAAAAGGGGAGGAACAGAGCTAGTAGCAGGTTGTCAAGGAGGAACCGAAGTGATTCTAGTGACTGCACTAAGATTGTACAGCATACTGGCTTCTCTAGAGTCTTTATTGAATCTACATAAAAAGCATGAGATATTCACAGCCATGACTGTAGAAGTGGCTTCAATTTGCAAAAGCTGAAACCCAGTACACTTTGTGTTAGTGGACGTGAAGATCACGAGGACGATAGTGGATCAACCCTTCGATAATGGATCATTGCGCATTGTTTGTTACCAGGTTCGTTGCATCCCTCAACGATATTAGTAATTGAAGTAATGATGGCAATTCGATGATTGGAAGTTCATGTTGGAGAGAACAACCAACAGGAAGGACCGATTAATGATCTGTCACAAGAATTTGATTGTCTAAAAGTTATAGATTTTTTATAGACATTGTGTAAAATCTTCAACATTCCAATAAAATATAGCTACTTGGGAACGACAATTGACTTCCTTAGTAAACTTGCGTACAAAAGCAGTCTCAATGTCCGACTGAAATGTCATCGGCATCATGCCTGGCTATCCAACTATTGATCAGGTGATCGCAAGTTTCCTCAGCTGAGGCCTTTATACTGGGTAAATTTCTGCGTACTTCGTAAAATGATCGATCATCACCGGGATCTGATTACAGACACTGTCTGTCATTTATATTTTCTGACGATCAATTTGCAACACCTCAAAAAAATTGGACGACTCAAGTGACTGCAAAGGGAGTCTTTGTCCGCTTCGACTACGTCAAAAGGATTCAGGCCAAAGCAGGCTTTGTTTGAACTGTTGGCCTTACAGACATGCATTAACCCTCTTTTCATATACTTTTTTTCTTTCCAGGCCACTCGAAGCATTTCAAGACCTTCTGGTAAATCTTACAAATCCCCTGGTGTCACTTCTGATCATGTGACCTGAGCAATAGTTCCGTTTGATAGCGTTGTGGCAACACTATCGCGTTGTACATGTACAGAACCTTATCTTCCTTTCTACTTTTGCAGGTGTAAAACCCCTCTTTGTTCAAATACAACCGCCCATCTTGCTGCTTGTAGTAATGTCTCAAGATCAGGTAACTGTCCTTCTCTAGATCTGTTTTATCTGGTGCTCCAGTTTTTGACCGTCCACATAATTCAGTTCCCGTGACGGTTTCTTTTCTCTAGATCTACTAGGGCCTCCTCTATCTTCTTCAGGTCTATCAGCCAACCACAGGCTCGTCTCAATCAGGATTATTTTT
This sequence comes from Symsagittifera roscoffensis, assembly GCF_963678635.1. Classification (NCBI taxonomy): domain Eukaryota; kingdom Metazoa; phylum Xenacoelomorpha; order Acoela; family Convolutidae; genus Symsagittifera; species Symsagittifera roscoffensis. The sequence goes on along the minus strand of NC_087067.1, from coordinate 27,394,189 downwards.
TTTCGCGAGTCCTTCTCTATTACTTTGTCGTCGCTGCATTGTGAAATGTAGCCCGGATCTGGCTCCGTATTCTCAGTGACCTTCCTCTGCTCGGGGTCTTCTCTATCTTCCTCTGCATGGGTAATGTTTTTCTGGTCCACTACGACTATGTCATTAGCATCCAGGTCCAATGGAAGCTTTGTTCCATCCTCCAGAACAGCATTACCGCGGTTCTTCTTATTTTTGCCTTTCTCATTGACTTCGCAGGCAGGGTATGGTGGATGGTGTATGGTGTTTGATCTCCTCAAATTGTGCAGCTGAGCCAAATCTGAGTCTGTAGAATTGTTAGTCTTGTTGTACTTCAGTTATCATGAACGACCCTTCCCTTTCTCTAGAATTTTTAGTACCCTTTGGTAGTAATAAAACCTGAAAGACTCTTACAAAATCTCCTTCTGAGTAAGCTTTGGCAGTAGCTGCGCTCTTGTCTATTTTCTTCCTCTGCTTTGTTGCGTGGTGCGTCTGCACTAATCATTGAGCTAACGCTGACACCTCATGACATCTCTAAGGTAGACCTGAGGCGATGTCGTTGTGCCTTCAGTCTCAAGTATAAAAAATGTTAGTGCAGAGATATCTCGGGCCCTGACAGCAACATGTGTGGACTAGTGCCTGTAGTAGAGTGCTGTTTACTGTTATAAGCCCAATCACTTCTGGCAAACATCTATTCCAGTCTGTCATACATCGGGAACAGTAGACCCTCAACATCGTTAGCGAAGTTCGGTTTTGCCTCTCTGCTGAGCCATTTGTCTGCAGGTGGTATGTTGTACAATCAACTATAGCTACTTGAGAACGCCACATTGGCTCCTTAGTAATTTTGCGTATAAAAGCAGTCCCAATGTCCGACTGAAATGTCATCGGCATCATGCCTGGCTATCCAACTATTGATCAGTTGTGCGCAAGTCTCCTCAACTGAGGCCTTTTACTGGGTACAATTCTGCGTACTTCGTAAAATGATCGATCATCACCGGGATCTGATTACAGACACTGTCTGTCATTTATATTTTCTGACGATCAATTTGCAACACCTCAAAAAAATTGGACGACTCAAGTGACTGCAAAGGGAGTCTTTGTCCGCTTCGACTACGTCAAAAGGATTCAGGCCAAAGCAGGCTTTGTTTGAACTGTTGGCCTTACAGACATGCATTAACCCTCTTTTCATATACTTTTTCCTTTCCAGGCCACTCGAAGCATTTCAAGACCTTCTGGTAAATCTTACAAATCCCCTGGTGTCACTTCTGATCATGTGACCTGAGCAATAGTTCCGTTTGATAGCGTTGAGGCAACACTATCGCGTTGTACATGTACAGAACCTTATCTTCCTTTCTACTTTTGCAGGTGTAAAACCCCTCTTTGTTCATATATAACCGCCCATCTTTTTGCATGCAGTATTGTCTCAAGATCCGGTGACTGTCCTCCTCCAGATCTCTTTTATCTGGTGCTCCATCTTTTGATCGTCCACAAAATTTTGTTCCCGTGATGGATTTCTCTTCTCTAGGTCTACTAGAGCCTCCTCTATCTTCTTCAGGTCTATCAGCCAACTACAATGTCGTCTAATTCAGGCTTGTTTTTTTTTCGCGGGTCCTTCTCTATTACTTTGTCGTCGCTGCACTGTGAAATGTAGACCCGAAATGGCTCTGTATTCTCAGTGGCCTTCCTCTGCTCGGGGTTACTTATATCTTCCTCTGCATAAGGTAATGTTTTCTGGTCCGCTACGACTATGTCATTAGCATCAATTTCCAATGGGATCTTTGTTCCAGCCTCCAAGACTGCATTTCCGCCATTCTTCTCAATTTGCCTTTCTCATTTCCATCGCAGGCAGGGTTTATCATCAAATAATCGACCTTCTTCATGTCTCCAGATAAATACCAGTCTTCTGTGGATGTTTATTGGGTTTGATGATCTCAAATTGTGCAGCTGAGCCAGTGCTGAGTCTGTAGAAATGTTCGCCTTATTGTACTTCAGTTATCATGAACGACCCCTCCCTTTCCTCAGCATTTTTAATACCCTTCGGTAGGAATGAATTCTGAATGATCTATACTTAATCACCTTCTGAGTATGCTTTGGCAGTTGCTGGGGTGTTGTCTAGTTTCTTCCTCTGCCTTGCTTGCACATGTTTCGTGGTGCGTCTGCACTAGTCATTGAGATACTGTTCTCTCCTTATGACATCTCTAACGTAGACCTGCGTTGATGTCGCTTTGCCTTCAGTCTCAGGATTTATAAAATATTAGTGCAGAGAATTGTCGGGCCCTGACAGCAAAATGTGTGTACTAGTACCTGTATTAGAGTGCTCTTTTCTGTTATAAGCCCTATCACTTGTTACAAACATCTATTCCAGTCTGTCATACATCGTGAACACAATATCCTCAACATCAATAGCGAAGTTCGGTTTTGTTTCTCTACTGAGCCATTCGTCTGTAGGTGGTATGTTGTAGAATCAGCTATAGCTACTTGAGAAATCAACATCAGCTCATTAGTAATTTTGCGTACAAAAGCAGTCCCATTGTCCAACTAAAATGTCATCGGCATCATGCCTGGCTATCCAACTATTGATCAGTTGGTCGTAAAACTCCTCAACTGAGGCCTTTTACTGGGTACATTTCTGCGTACTTCGTAAAATGATCGATCATCACCGGGACCTGATTACAGACACTGTCTGTCATTTATATTTTCTGACGATCAATTTGCACCACCTCAAAAAAATTGGACGACTCAAGTGACTGTAAAGAGAGTCTTTGTCCGCTTCGACTATGTCATAAAGATCTAGGTCCAATGCAGGCTTTGTTTCAACTGTTGGCATTACAGACATGCATTAACCCTCTTTTCATATACTTTTTTTGCAGGCCACTCGAAGCATTTCAAGATCTTCTCGTACATCTTACCAATCCCCTGGTGTCACTTCTGATCATGTGACCTGAGCAATAGTTCTGTTTGATAGCATTGTAGTTGTACAGAACCTTATCTTCTCTTCTAATTTTGCAGGCGTAAAACCCCTCTTTTTTCATATACATCCGCCCATCTTTCTGCTTGTAGTATTGTCTCAAGATCCGGTAACTGTCCTTCTCCAGATCTCTTTTATCTGGTGCTCCATTTTTTGACCGTCCACATAATTTAGTTCCCGTGATGGTTTCTTTTCTCTAGATCTACTAGAGCCTCCTCTATCTTCTTCAGG